>NW_026557548.1:0-18180 GCF_029017545.1 Prosopis cineraria | reverse complement strand
AACTACTGAATGTAAAAGAGAAGAGGGGAAAAGGATCCTAGAAGCCAAAGGACTTACAATCGTAGCATGAATTATGATTTATTACTGTCAAGCATGATTTTCTATTATTATACTTGCATGGTTCAGTGAAGATATAGATGCATCAAATTATTAAAGCTCCCTTCTAGACCTCATTCACATTGCTGCTGGTATTTGGGTCCGGGTAGAATCATTGAGACATTATTTGGGAAGGCAAAAGAACCCAATATATCCACAAAAGATGCTCTAAAATACTATTTACATATTACAACATGATAAAAAAAATAATAGTTAAATTTAATTTTAGATGGTTCCCTCACAACAATCTTTTCATCGATAAAACGATAAACTAACACACATAAATTGCTGTGTCCAGTTACCGTATGATTTATTCACAAATAACCAGTTGTTATGCAATATGGATGAAGAAAATGTATTAATTATGTATAAAACCTAAATCATTTCCGTACTTATCTGTGATCATTTTTTCATTCACATCATATAACTGTCAAGTTGGCTTGCCCTACTTTTCACAGTGCAAACCAAAAGTGAACAATGCATCTTGGCAGCAAGCCCAAGATAAACTTACTCCAGAGAATAAAGCAGAGCAGTCAGAGACTAGTTGAGCTATATTCAACGCAGCTGGTGACACAATTGACTCTGCGACAGTAACATGCATGAAATAAAATGTAGCCAAGTGGTCGATAGCAGAGGCACACTGCAAACAGAGAAGACAATTACAGAACAAATAGGTAAATCAGATAACATGCTGACTTAGCCATGGTTGTTTCTCAGTTGACAAGCACATGATGATGGATGTTTTATTCATGGATCAAAGATTTGCTTCTAATAATTTAACGAAGGCCAGAGGGGTTGGCAAAAAAATGTGAAAGCTTAACTGCAAGAGTTACAAAAAAAATGGTGCTTCTACCAACCTGTGATGATATATTCTCATTTAAATCTTTAAGGCCTGATTCGAGAGATCCAACGAGATGCATAAATGTGGACTTATCCAAACTCAAAACAAATGATAAATGACTGCTGAAGAGGGTTTCCAAGAATGCAAAGTAAGCAGTTGTGAGCTGGGAAAGAAGAGACAATAAATGAATTCTTAAAATAGACAGATACATAATTTAAATAACAATGAATGCCAGTTAGGATGCTACTAAATCTTGTGATAAGTGCATTAAAGAGATATATACATACAATCGCACACATACATATTGTCGGTGATTGATTTGTTATTTGTGATGTTATGATCGGGTATCACTTGATGCTTTTAAAGTTAAACCAATTTAACTGGTAATATATATTCTTAGAACTTCATAGGTGAAAGATTTAACATAACAAAATCTAATCTCATCTTTTTGTATAAAATGAGTGCTGATTGCTGATTGGGTCTTTCCTAACGGAAGGTTTATGATACTAACCAAAACCAGTGTGATAAAGTTAACAGGTAATATACACAAACTAAACTGCATGCATATCACAAGTTCAAGCAGGCAGAGACATAAACAGGGACCAAAACCAAAAAGGACAAGGGACAAATGCCACCTCAGGTAGGGAATTTTTGGAAAAATATGTACATAAGCATATATGTCTGTATGCATGTATATAAGAAAATTAAATTTTGTTATAATTTGTTATATTAGATCTTTTATATATGAGCCACACAGGCTAGCTCATCTAGAAAGGAAGGGATCTGGTATGATAGTGGCCAAGGATTCAAACCCTCCTGATATAATAGAAAAAGAAAGAAACGGCTAGAAAATCTCTTCCCCAATCACTTGACAAGTATTATTCTACACAAAAAGAACCTTACAAAGGTTTTGGAAATTGGCACTGATGTTGATTTGGCAAGATCAGGAGCTAGCAACAGTACTTTGCATGGTAGAGTTCCCTAGTGTGGAAAAAGCTAGTGATGATTAGAAGCGCAGAAATTAAGTTCCAAGAGCCTGCCCTTGGAATTTGTGAAGAAACATGATCATGGCAGACCTCAAGTAACCTCTCTATAATCCCGTGAATGTTTATGGTAATAATCTGGCCATAATTGGGATTGATTAAATCCCAATATATCTTAACCAAAAAAGTAAAACAGATAGACTAAAACTTCATCAAAGAAAAATTTAAGTCACAAATTATGGAGCTGTTGTCTCAAGCAGCAGCCTTGCTAAAGCATGGTGAATATATTCATATCCAACATTGAGAGCGTTCAAATAGCTGTCATTTTTAGTGTTCTATTACTTTTTGTTTATATATATGCTTTGTGTTTTTTTTTTTTTTACTACTCTTTCCAATGTTGTATTTCAAACAGTTTCCTTCTTCCTCTATCTGCTGTTATGTTTAAGGAAGTTTGAAGGGAGGTGTATTTTTTTTTTTTTTTTGGGGGGGGGTGTTGGAGTTAATTTTCCCTACCCATGCCTCCGAAATTGGAGAATTTTAGCCAATTTATACATGTAGTAAATTATACCTATCTTTTTATTTCCAAAATTACCCTCAGTATCTCTCAATTTCAGTTGCGCCTTCATATCGCTCTTCCACCATTCCTGCCCTGCTTCTTCATTCTGCATCAAGTGAGCAACAAGGTCTGCACTCTCTAGTACGTCACATCATCACTGTTGCTTCTTCAAGTATTATGGAAATGGTCGAGTTCCTTTAATCTACCTTCCTGAGCAGTGATCATCTTAATATTTTTTACAATTCTCTAAACATTTTTGCTAGCATGAGGCAGCACTTGAACACTTCCTTCTCTGTATGCTGTTAATTCATGGCTCGTACTTTATATTTTGTAATGCAAGCCCCTGAGGAATGAAGAAAAATTTTGATTCTCTAATTGGCCCCATGCGCTGGAATCACATGGCATTTAGAAAGGGAGGACAGAACAAAACAATAAAATTATTATTTCCCCTCCTCTCCTTCCAAACCAAACAAAGGACATTCAAATCCCTCACCTTCCCTTCCCTCCCCTCTAACTAAACCAAACAAAAAAAAAATCCTCCCCAACCACTCCCCCAAAAATTAAAAATAAAATAAAATCCTTCCCCTCCGTTAAACCAAACGAACCTTTAGTCCATGGGTGAGTTTTACCTCTGCATTTTTGGCCATTTTGAAAGGTTGGATTGCTGCCTTCAAAGACTTGTATATTTGCATTACCTTTTGACAGCAGAAACCAATGAAATAAGATCCGTAGAATTAGATTCTCTTCTTCCCCTCAAATTTTCATAATCTTTTGTTTTATTTTGATAGCAAGATTTCCCAAAAAATTGGGATGGAGGGATGAAGATTTAGGTCTTCCTCCTTCTTCTCACATACTCTTTTGCATCACCAATAAGCTAAAGATCAAAGGACATAGTGCCCTGGTCATTCCTTCGAAATTTTACAATTTTAGCAAGGCTAATTGTTAATAATAAACAGAGACGCTAATTTGTGCATAAAAAAGGATAAGGAAACTATCATGTTCCCTATTCTAACATCATGTAACAAGCAACTCGGAGCTCCATGTTGCAGCCAAAATAAGTCACCTCTTCACCCCAAATGTAGCCAAAATATTCCAATGCCTTAAACATTAATGAATGTAAATTTTACTTTAGAAATAAACCATACTCCATAAACAATAGAAAACTCCTATGAACAAAACGATTAAACAATTCATAACCTTTTCACAGTTTTTTTTTTATTAAAAAAAAAAGGCTATCAAAGCAACAGTTGCTAATATGCAATCAACCAAACTGTAAAAAAGTGGCAAACTGAACTCAAACATGATAATCTAACCATCTCTAGAAAGTTAAAAAATAAATCAATAAACATTAGTATTAACAAAATAGAAACAGCCAAAATTGCACGATTTATTTCAACAAAATCTTAAAAAAATTTGTGGCAAATCTTCAAAAGTTCAAATGCAACAATAAATTTCAAAACACCAAAGAGGCAAAGTAAATCTCAAGCTATGAGTAATACCTTTCGAAATGCAAATACATCAGCCAAAGGAATGGATAATATCATCTTTACAATGATATCTAGAGCATCCACTAACGCTCTATCACCATAAAGCTCAAAACACCAAAGTTGACATAGTTCCCAGATAGTGCTGGCATGCAAAGAAAAAAAAGTTAAGCCCAGAGTTGATGTGAAAATGAATATAATTATAAACAAAGAAAAATTAATCATTTGGTCCCTATAGCTTTTACCAACTCAATTTCTAAACTTTGATTTGACACAAGTCAGCTCCTAAACTGACTCTTGTAATTCAGTTCCTGTAGTTTCCTATATTTAAAATATTCTCTCTACATTTTAGAAAATAAAATTATAAAAAATAATGTTATTAATAAAGCTTAGGGACAAATGTTTAAAATGGCTAAGACTATAAGGACCAAGTTGCACTAAGTCAAACTATAGGGACAAAGTTACAATCAAGTCAAAAGTATAGAGATCCGATGATTAACTTTCCCTTATAACCAATGATCACTAAATTGTCTTTCTTTCTTTCTTTCTTTTTTTTTGAAAAGGAAAATAGGTGGTTAAGTAATATCATAAAGAATGCTGCAGAATGATAATCAACGATTTTAAAACCTGCTCACGGAATACATAAAACATGCTGAAAAGTACCAGAGACTTGCAAGATTTCATGCATTACAAGATACGTTTAAATTACTTGTTGTGGAGAAAAAAATGCAAGGATCTACACTAACAATTACCTTTGCCACATTCTCGCCCTCAAGAATAACAATAAGAACAACAAAACTAATCAGCCCTCTCAGTTACAAGGATCACATGACATTGTTGTTCTTTATCGTCAACTAACTCTTCAAATGTGAAAAAAATAAGATTGAAAGAGGAAAAAATATACATTTTGATAATATGAAAATGTTGGCAAAGTATGATCATACCTCTTGTGAGAATTGACAAACAAATTGATATCCCCTTGTATTTAAATGTATACACATCCGCTCTATTAGGAAGAGGTAATATTCTTGACCCATAGGCCACAATCAGTTTACTGACTTCACGGAAAAGCAGTATACCATTTGGGGAAGATGAATCAAAGATCAATCGCTGTGATTTGTTCAGGACTAATTCATCCACAAATTTCAACACCGGAGTTGTTACCTGCATTGCTTGATTTTATCAAAAGTACACCAGTATGATAATAATTTTTTTAATTACAGGTGAATTTTATACAAGCCTATAGCAGCAATGTGTTAAATTGAAAACATATATAATATTAGCTAAAATGTGTTCATGTTTATTTTGTGTATTAGACATTGAAGAGTTTTAGTTCATATTTTGCTTTCTTACAATGACACTCAGCCAATATGTAATAATATTTGGTTGCAGCCATATAAAATTTCAACTTGAAGGAGCTGGCCATTCTCTTAAACGGCAACTTGATAAATGCTTTGCAGCATTAGCATGGTTCACCAAGCCTTTTATGCAATGGTACATATCTTGGATTTTCTGAATATTCTCATTGTTTTTTCTTTCTTGTTAACTTTAGTCCTTCATAGTGCACATCCCAACAAATAAAGAGGAATTTCATCCCGTCTCCTTCCCCTCAAGATCCAGAATAGAATCATCAGAGGAAGAATTTCATCTTGGATCCAGCAGCCTATCATATACAAAGAAAAATGAATAGACCAAGAATGATTTCATGCGGTATTCAAATAGAATTAGATGTTCGTTAGCAGAGAAATTACTGCAAAGAAAAAAAATGCGGGGGCAGTCTCAATCCTTAATCCACGTAATGAAATTCAGTGATCGCTCAATAAAATGCATTAAAAAGGATGAATCTTACCTCCGGAGAATTAGCCCAATGCAAAATGCCTTTCAAAAGAATAGACATGCGTGCTGGATAGAGCCAATCAAAAAGGAAGCCATACATCCTACGACTGCAACAGACAATTCAAATACAGACAGAATATAAATACAGGCAACTAAGGGGAAAATAATATGAAAGATCAAAGATGTAATAACACAACAAAATCTTCACCAAATAAAACAAAGATTCAGGTGTTAAATGACTATCAACCTGTTAGTTGCCATTGCTATCCCTCGAAGGTCCCGCATTAATCCAATCAAAGCAAATTTTCCAGCATCTGATCGGAAAATTGCATCAGGCGCTGATTCCAACTTAAGAAAAACCTTGTACATGACAAATATTAATTAGAATGAAATTTAACCAAATAGATGAATGAGTATTAAAATGTCAATTATCTCACAAATCACATGTTTTGTCATCATACTTCAAATTTTTTAAAACAATTACACGCCAAGATATGAAGGTGCAACATTTATCACTTGTCACATAAGGTCATCTGAAGCATTTTATCACCAATTAACAAACTATGGACAGAAGAAAAGGTCAAACTCAAATAGAGAAATTAGAAAGTACATGAATGATACAGTCCCACAAACCCCAACAATCCTTAATCACATACAACTTGTGATTTATTTGAATTTGCATTGTATTTGAAGATTCTCCTTGATCTATTGAAGTCATTAGTGTTTTCAGATTCTGGCATTATTATCTCCAGTAGAATTTCCCTCTATTTCTCTTCCTAAACCCAGATCTTATCAATGAAACCTGTTAGCAGTTGATTCACAGTTGGTAAAGGGCACAATTGCAGCATGCTCCATGTAGTCGAGCCCACTTAGTGGGACAAGCTTGTTGTTGTTATAATAATCAGAATTGATGAGCATCTTCTCAAAATATTAAACCATATGACTCAGCAAGTCTTAACAGGAAGTTTTTTCTTTTGGGTAAATGAACATGAATCTTTTACCTATGAGAAAACATCATAAATCTGGTTTTCCGGTTTGGGAGTAGGGGGTGAGAGAAGCCACACTCTCCAACTAAAAGCACAGGCCAATATTGAATTTGATCTATCATATCAGATTCAGAAATCAAAGGAACGTGCAGCAGGATCACTTTAGTCAACATGAAAACCGTTGAGTTATTTGACTCTTGGGTATGTGATCCAATAGGTTTGGTATTCAGGATCCCTTACATATCACTTAAGCAATATTAATAATTATCGCTCCACCTTAGGAGCTGAAAACAACTTTCCTAGTTCAATCGTTCTGCCCCTTTCATCAAAAATAAACAATTTCTATAACTTGAACTAGGATGGCAAACAAAAACAACCAACCTGCAGAAGATGTTCCATTGAAGACCTAAATTTCAGGGGGCTATCTTCCATGAACACTAACATGCCAAGTGTGTAGTAAAACATGGTTCTGCTGCGGAAACATTCTACATTTTCTAAAAATGGGAATTGCTCCCCCTGAAAAAGGAAAGATGAATCGTGCTTTGGTGATCTGAATCTGAAAGCAAATTACACACACATTTATATACATGAAATCAATTTCTCTCAGCTCAGTTACAATCCTTGTACAAATTCCACTTGGCCCATGCACTTCCAAATAAAAGCAGGGTTCATTCCAAACTTCTAAATCTCTTAGCAATTTAACCCATCAAAAACCGTATCACCTTTTCAGGCTTCAAACCATGTGGGAGATATTTTTTAGATAGATTTCTATTCAGATATACAGAAGGATATTTACACTTTTATATTTTTGTGCTTCATTTTTTTCAACCTAGCTCGGAAGGATCTTCAGCTCCCATTCGCTTGTTCCAGTTCAGTGTGTTCACCAAAGTTTCATCTTCAGTAAGTAAAACAAAATACAAATGTCCTACATCTTTGCAGGTGCCAAATAACAAATCATATTCATTCTCCTTTGACTATAATTTCTCTCTCTTATCTGAAGTTCAAGTTCAACTATAATTTCAACCAAAGCAATAACAGCATATGCCTGAGCACATCAAAAAGATGCATCTTCTTCATCATTGAAATTTATTATTACTTCTTTTGTTGATCATGTCCTATGTGAAAACCATCCTCCATGCTGCAATGTCCAACAAAGACATATAATGCGAGCTTAGACACTGATAGTATAATATGTCAATGGAGAATGGTTGTCACTAGGTAGGGAACAAAATTTTATGTTAAAAATCTGGTGCTGGTGAAGTTGATACAGATTGTCTCTTAACCCATTCAACACAGTTGGGTTGATGATGGGTGGGCAAGATATCTAGAACATCATCCATGAACCAACCTTGAGGTCAGATGCTTAACAACTTATCTTAGGAAGTGTAGTTAGAGAGGAGATGGACCAGCAAGTATTGGCTAACATATAAGAGATGGATAGCCTTACTACAACTAGCTTGGGCTGGGCCATGAAGTTGAGCATCTCCAACTTGCTAGGGTAGTAGCTACACAGTTCTTTACCGAAAGTGCTTCCAAAAATAAATGGAATAGATGATACTTACAATCTGGTTTGATATTATGCGTTGAACTGTCTCCAACTTAAGAAGCAGCTTTCCTGTCATAAACCTAGAAAGGATACAAGATATGAAATGGTACGAAACAAGGAGGGGCAATATGATACTATAAGGAAGTTGAGATGGAACACAACTAACCAGATGTCATTTCTGAAAGAGGCTTAAAGTGTGATCAACAACCTCTTTGCACTGGAAAGAGATCCTAAAGTTAATGAATGAATTATACTTGAAATGCAAGGAAATATAGAATATATAATTATTCATCACCTCTTTGTAAGATTTAAGATTAGTAGCAATCTTTCCCACAATAACATTCAGCAGTAGTAGATGATCATGGAGTCCTAGAAGTTCAGATAATCGGGCATATAACTGCTATGGAGTCCAAGGAAGGAAATGGCAATAATTAAACCTTCTCAAAATCATAAAATTTTTTAAAAGTAATATACATCTATGCTGCTACCTTGGAAGGAAGAACAGCATGGTCACCAATATAACACTTTCTAAGATGTTGTAAGAAGGTTAGTATAGCTCGATCAAGTCTTTGCTTGCTAATATCTCCATACCTCTGAAAATATCCAACAGAACCATGGATGCAGTGCAGTGACAAGAAAAATAATGAACAGGACTGACGTTTAGCCGCCGAACATATAGGGGAAAAAAAGAACTTTAGCATGTTCACTGAGGAAGGATGACATTTCTGCTACTAATAAATGATATCACAAGCAATAAGATAAATATAAATGAGAGGAATCTTAAAGATATAAGTTCCACGGAGCAGGTGACTGGAGATAAACCAGATTTCTAACCTCAGCCACTTTGTAAAGCAAATCATCAAGGAAATAAAACCACAGACCATACACAACACACACACACCCCTCAAAACAGAATCCTCAACCTTAAAGAATAAACAAAAACATATAACATATCTTCGAGATAATTTTTTATATAAAATGAAGAAGAAACAAAAATAAAAAAGGTTATCACAAAATTAGATTAAGCTCATGCAACTAGAACACTAAAAGTTGTGAACACTGAACAACCAGAAGAGTGCGCCCATGCATACCATTTCAAGTGCAGCAAACATGCCAAAACAAATATGTAACAAAAGAATGTGAAATCCAAGAGCATTCCAAATTTAGTGGAATGGGGGAACCAACTTGACTTTCAGACCATATTATGGAATATGCTATGAAGACAATATCCATGGCACCATGACACAGTGCCGTCAAGTCAGAAGACAGTTATCAGGATTGCAGTTAACTTCTTGCTAAAGAATGAAGTATATTACAGATAACAGTTATCTATGAACAGAAACCGAAAATCTTGAAAACCATAGGCCTAATTAACTTGTTTTTATCCCAAAAACGATGTTGAATGAATTAAAAAATAGTGGTTCCATTGAAAAAAAAAAACACATGAAGATCATCAAAGACAAGCTGCATACACATTTTATCATAAACAGATCTGAAGGGGAGATTTATCCTGGAAGATGAGGGGATTCTCCTCCAACCAAACAACTCAACAAATCCTATAACCTTTATGTTGCACAATGTTTTGTTTCTCTTGCTATTGTCAAATCCTTTGTATAAAATCACTAGAAACTGTTTCAAAACACTAACACAAGCCTAAAATTTGCGAAAAAATATAACAGATCTTCTTATTTAAAGGGAAATACAGTACTGAACAGCAGAGAAATAATTGGAACAGAGTTTCCAAGCTCAATCTGCACATGACACACATCAGGAAAAAGCTATTGGACTTACAACATGCTAATGTTTAATTTTTTAACTATTGTTGTCAAAAAGGATTTGATCTTTAGAAAGGAGCGTTACAGTTCCAAATTGGCTTGTCAACAAGAAACAGTTCCATTCTACTAAAAATGGGATTTACAAGAAAAAATATCAAAAGATTACGATTCCAAAGTCCTAAAGATGCCAAATACACCTCTATCCCCTAAAAGCAACTGGAGGCAAGGCATAGTAAATCCAGCATCACACTATAACCAGATAAGCTAAATAGCAGCAGCCAAAGCTCATAACAACTTTGCCCTTCAACAAGAAGCCTTATCCCACTAAGTGGGGGAATTTTGCCCTTCACTTTAAACTAATTCCAAAAACTCAAATGGGAAACACCTTGGGCATACAGAAAATGTCACGAAGCCATTGCACCCAAACCTCATCAGACCCAATCAAATTAGTGCACAAAAAAGGAAATTAATCAAATGGCACAATTCACTTCAAATCAACTCCACAAAGAAACAAACTAAGTATCTCATATCTTAAGTCTTTAAATGAATTCAATCATATACACCCCCCATATCATATATATCCTTTAAAACAACCAAATTTAGTAGAATGTCAGAAACTGATGTGGGAAAAAAAACTCAACTTAAATATCTTGGGCCCATATTTTTAGCAACTATAATAACTTCTGCATCAATTACTGTTCTAACTATAACTAAGCTGTGATAAAGGTTATTATACTTTATAACATGGAGTTAAAAGATACCACACAATAATGGTTGAAGTTGAGAAATGGAATGTGGAGAATTACTCCAAATTGAAAGCATTAAATATGCAATTCAAAAATAGGAGCGCATTATATTGCGCTCAGATAGGTTTTACACGATCAAGAGAGTTATTTGGTCCGGGATAAAATTGACAGATTCCATTAGACCCAACCTACAAACATAAAGATCTTGTGATAGAATTTACACAAGCATTTTGCAGAAAATTTATATATGAAAAACTCTTTACCACAGGGCAGACTAAGTTACCTGCCCAATTTTGCAGACAAAATCCAAAAAATATTCACATACCCTACTGTGTAATCCACTGTCAGTGATATTAATCAACTGCAGAACACGTGCTGAAATCTCTGCATCAAGTATCTCATGTGATTCTCCACTGCAATTAAGAAACAAAAAGGAAAAAAGAGCTATTACTGTCCAGAAATGCTTACTCAACCCAATTTGTTTTGACAATTACCTAAAACCAGAAATTTGTTTAATCTTCAGAATTGCAGCAACTATGTGAGTGAACCAAGCAAGTTTGGCTTCTGTTACAGATATTTCATAGTTGTCTACAGAGATTTGGGCATTAGCTTCATTCTGCATAAATTAAATCAAGATATAAGTACAGTCAGAATATTTTTAAGAGAATTACACATAAAGTTGACACGTCCAAAAGAATGCTAGAGAATACCATATAGCTGTCTATGATAGGTTCCACAATCTTCATCAAATATGAACTGCAACTTTCATACTGGAAAGTCATAGAGATGTTAACATGATCAATAGAAAAGAAATGACTGCATATATGATATTTAAATTTCAAGCACATAAGCTTGAAGCACCTGATATCTGCAGAGGTAAGGAAAGAAATCAAGCTGATCCTGAAGCACCTCCACATTGTCCAGGGGATCTTCACCAAGTTCATCAGACTGTTCAGACTACAGTAAAAGGTTATAAAGGGTATATGCACATAATTCACTAATGTAAGGCATGATTGCAACTAGAATTGACTCCACCTGACCTGCAATGAATCAAATCTAGAAGTAACAAAACCTTCTATGATTTTAGGCACATATTCATCCAGCAAGATGGGTTTGTCACTCTTCAGATACTTCACAGATGTTACTGATCTAGACCACAAACCTAGAAGGTAGTAAACACTGCTGCCAGCCCACTGAAATAAGAAACGTTATCACACAAAAGAAAAGAAAATGCGACAACAATATATATACATATATAAATCAGCTTCAAGACTATCTAATCCCCAGTCATATCTGCAAATAAACATTCCTGAATTCCCTTAAAAAACATTCAAATATAATTTCTTAGTAGAACATATCAAGTAGTCTACCTTCCAAGAATGCAAAGATTTCAATGTGAACTCTGCCACTAATCGTATCCAATCACTGTAGCCTTCAGCATTCACAAGTTCCGATAACTGCATTATTCTTAGAAGAGCCACATGAGATTGCCTTCACTATTAAATAAAATCACCACTAGTATGCCTATGACTTAAGTTAACTGCGGAGCATAGCATGAACCAAATCTACTACAACAAAGAGGACAGGAAGTAAAAAGAGAACAAGATTGTCATCAATCCACTATACCTGTTATCACGTTATATTTCCAAATTGATGTGACACAGAAGTGAAGATGGGTTAGCTAGCAAATGCGACAAGCCAAGATTTTATGAATTTCATTAATGATACAAGTAAGATCAAATGTGTCACGTGAACTTCATGAAATTAACAACATATGATTCTTTCACAGAACTTCCCATTCCATATGAATATGTATACTATTAATTTCTAAACCTAATCTTTTGTATGTTTAACCAAACTACATGTATAACTAAAAGCTGCTGGCAACCATGAAGTTCAACTTAATCATTGGGAATGAAAATGAGAGACCTTTAATTCAAACAGAAGGTATAATGTGGCAAATAAATAAATCATTAACACAAATAATACAAGAAAATTTTTATACAGAACCTAAAAGAAGGTAAGATTCACCTGATAATTCACTTTAAAGCGACCAAGAAGACGACAAAATGCATGGTAGTTATCATGCTCTGCAAGACCTGCTTTACCATTAAATTGTATTATCAATGCCTTTCTAAGTAACAATGATATACGGTATGTAGCTGCTAGATATTTGATATCCAACTGATTTGAGAAAACAGAACTCAGAAAGAGCTTCATGTCAACTTCAATGAGCACTAACATATTCTTAATAGTCATGTCTGCAGAGTTTGACAAGAATGTTATATATGGTGGGAATGATAAGGGGGACATTTGAAATTTTCATTTAATGATCTTGATAAAAATTTACCATGATGGCACAGGTAGGAGACCACACTTGGTCACAGATATACAACAAAAATGCTCTAAGAGTGGTCAAACAAAAAAATTAATGAAGTTTTCTATACCTTAGAGAAGTAAGAAAACTTGGAAGCAGTACAAAAACTACAAGTAGAAAGTCATTGTATAGTAGATATATGCAGTTCATTTAAAATAGGTTGTAAACTGTTTATGAAAACTCAATAACCATACAGTTGAAACCAGCTTATCTTCTGAAGGATCTCACTCTTTTTTCTCAAAACATAAAATTTGAGTCCAAAATCTTCTCATAATCGGGAGTCCATGCATGATTACAGGATAAAAAATGGAAGTTATGAAACATAGGCCTAGAGATGTCAATGAATAAAAGGAAACAAGAGAAAATTGGAAGTGAACATATTACATTGTAAATTCCAAGGTACAAACAACTATAAAAGTTAGAAAATATCAACTAAAAATTTTTAGTATCCTTAACCTAGGCAAAGGATAATATGAATTGACTGATAAATGTCACAATCATTAAAAAGGACTGCATCATTCATGTTCCTATCAAGATTGAAAATAGTAAACATGATGAGCCAATCAAGAATCAACAGAGATACAACAACCAGTTAAAGCTCAACACACATGTACTTTTAAGCAGAAAATTACCACTAAGCTAGAGCGAAAAAAGAAATAGTCACTTAACCTATCCCTGTTTGCAATATTTCCTTGGTTCCCTGCATTAACTGTGACAAAAACTTTAGTCGAGCAGCATCACTGGCAAACACAGATCGCCTTGCAGAAGCCAATCGCAACAGGCACTCCAATGCCTTAAAAAATTATAGCTCATAAGGTGATGATAATACCATAACTTGAAGATAAAATTAGGAAAGATTCCCAAAAAGAATTTATCAAGAGTAAGAGAATCAACCATAAATTTGCTTTTCATGATGTTAGAATAATAAGCTAACACATTATGATTTGAAGATATTTTCAACATCATCATGAGAGAGAACAAAAAACAAAGAACCCCAGTTAAGATAATGATAGGAGCTCAAACGCAGAGATGTAAAGGTTCAGACTGATTATAAAATGACTTAACGGAGATAGCTCTCAAGATCAAAATCTGAACTACCATGCTACGAGTATGAGATGAAAACACCAGTAACATTATAAAATTTATAATAGCTAGAACTTATAAAATAGTATTATTCATATGAACTTTCATTATATCCATTCATTAAAATGCTTCAAGAAATTAAGATAACTCGAAAGGCAAATTCTAGCAAATGCTAACTAGATTTTTCAAAAACAACAAAGGCCAAATCACATAACATCTATGAGATGGCAGTGATAGAACAAACATCCATAATTTTCAATGTGAATTTGGAATCACAATATGCTACGGTTAGTCAATACCAGTCTCCATACATGCATTTACAACTTTAGAATACAGAGTCAACTCTTTTTGCCAGGAGAAAGATGGCTAAGGCTTAAACAAAGGCTTTCAAAATGAAAATAAGAGCCAGACATGACTTTGAAAGAACCCATAAAAAAATATTTGTAAATGAAATTTTAAAACAGAAGCACACTGAGAGCCACTCCTCATAATGAAGTACAGGAGATGCACAAGGGGAGGAAGCAACTTAGAAAAGGCTACAACCATTGATCACGAAGAAAGGATATGATAAGGTTCATAACAGAAACGGGGGTAAGGAAGAGGGAGAAGATGAAGGTTTGGCGTAGCAAAGGGAATGGGCAGTGTTTGGGAGAAGTTGGAAGTTTTTTTTAATTAAAAAAAATCTTCAGCTCCAGCACGGAGGGAGATCAGACCTTTTTTTTCCCCTGGAAGAAGTCTCAACAAGGGAGAGTAATGGAGCCTCTGGAGTGCCAGCTCACTACTCTATGCTATTTTGATTTAACCACCTCGTATCTCTGGGTTCTGTTCTAGCCTCTCAGTGTAAGAAAGGTGCTGGGTTTTGGCTGAAATCAGCCAATGATCCCCAGATGTGCTTCCTTTACACTAACTGTTTACTTCCAATTACTTAATGTGGGAGAGCTTAAGTTAAAACCTCACACGGCTCCTAACACAATTGTTTTTCAAATATATTTGGAGAGTGTTCTTGTAAAGTCGTGTTTATTTCAAGAAAACTAAATGCATGCTTCAACAAGCAGTATTGACTCCTTATTTGAAAATTGGAATGATAAGGAAAACAAAACCTCATGAATCGGATATGAATGAGTCAGAGGCAGAAAATTAATATACGATTAAGGACAAGGAAATGATATTAGTCATGCGTTTCCAAAAAAATATATCATGTTGTAAATGCATAAACCAGCTTAATAGATATAATCATGACCGAGCATATTTAAAAAGTAAAACAAATTAACTTGTAGTAGAAGAAATGAGTGAAGGAACAGAATGAAATTCACATGATCCTCAACCTCCTGATTCAACCTAATAAGCAACACTAGCATGCCATACGGTATCAATGAAAATAAACAACATAGAGATTGGGCTGACAAGAATCATTACTGATATTCTATCAAAAAATTCTTCAGAAAATCATTTTATCAAGTGTAAAAATTAAAAAAAAAGAAAGAAGGACCAAAGAGTAAACCAAATTGACGAAGATTTTTCACCACCTATTAAACCAATCCAGCTCAAAAAACCGCTGCCTCAAAATAAAATATACATTGAAGGATACTTGAGAGCGTTGAATTTCCCATCTATGGAACCATACCTCCTTTGAAAATGGTTGATTCATTGCATAATAATCAAAAAAGATTTGCAGTGTTGAGGAATCCTCAAGGACTGGCTTCCAAGAAGTTGGAACCTGCACCGTCAAATCTAATTTTGAAAACAAGAACCCTATAAAAAATTTAAATATATATAAATATATTGATGAGTTCAACCGGTAAGCAGGTTTAGCACAGGAATATACCTGAACTGTGCCAATCTCATCCGAACTTTCATCATAGGATGTCCCCATAAAATCAAATGATAAGCACCGAAGAGAAAGCAAAAGAGATAATTCTTGCAACTTGCTTCCAACTAAAGTTGTTGTGCAAACAAAAAAAAAAACGGTTTACTAAGTGACCTTATTCAAGATTTCTAAAGTGAACAACACATTGGTACACACACATATTCACATGGCCATAAGTTTAGCATACCATCATTTTTGAGTTGGATAAGAGAAGTTAATGATATCTGGAACATCTGAAAGAGTGATTGATCCTTGAAAGAGCTAGCTATCCTACGCTGACGAGTAGGAGGTATCCGAGGAATAGCTGAAAATGGAAACGAATAAAATAGATGACAAGATCATCAGAAGCCTAAAAGGAAATGAAGTTTTGGGATAAAACAAATATTAATTCAGTTGCCAAAGTAGCAATTGAATTGTAGACCTTAGTCAAGAGCTCAAAATAGGTATTGAACGTAAACATTGAGAGACACTATGAAAACTATTTACAATTTTACTTAAGTAGAGGGACTATAAACACTATTTACATGTTACTTAAGTAAGAAGATGGAGAAGACTGCAACCAATGCAACAACTAAACAATTACCTAAACAATAGATGGATGGATGGATGGATAGACAATACATATAGAAAGAGTTCTATGAAGCAAAATCGAATTACAGAGTATGAACACCATTCCTCACAGTAAACCAAAATATAAAAAAGCAGACATCTAAAGTAAGTTTTTTAATTATGGAAATCAAAAACTGCAAAAAAGATAGCATACTTGTTTAGCATCAACATGAAATAACTTCTCTGATGATACATAAAATGCTAACATACGAACCTGATTTATCTCAGAAATGAGCTGGTCCAAAATCTTCAAACCAATAGCACAATGAGGTGGTGCCTGCTGACACAGCTTGAGCATGTGATTCCGATATAAATACTAGGAAAATACAAATAAGAAACACCAAAACTAAAAATAAACCAAAACATTGGATAGCATTAGCACTACATTCCAAATCTAAGCCATTATAGGACAGCAACTAGAAAAAAAGATGTATTTTACTGAATAACCAGAGTATGACATCATACTATATGAAATTCGGGCTGCTAAACATCCAAGACATCTAGGATAGGAAATGAAAAATACCAAGACGATAAAATAGCTGCAAGAAATACAAAGTATCACATGTTGACAGGCATGTGTCTATGTTCTAGAAACATATTGTATCACCTGACTTAGGGAATTCATCCCTTCTTTAACAACCTCTTTGAATCTGTCATCCTCTAGCCACCCAAACTTTGTAATGCGACAGAAGAGTTGTATCAAGGATCCAAGCACAAAGGGTTCCAAATCAGCTCCTCTTCTGGCCAGATAGTTTATAAGATAATTCCTTCACAGAAAGCACATTTGGTCAATTTTTGGGACAAAAACTGTTGAAATAAGAAAAATAATAAGAAAAAAAAAGTTTGATAATCTAAAACGATGCAACCAAATTCCTACAACCCAACCTGAAATGGAATATCTCTGATAAATGGTCCAACAGAATAGAATATACAATAATTGCAACTTGAGAAGTTAACATGGAAAACAATCTATTGATACTTAAGAGACCACAAGTATCAAAAGCAAAATCTATAGATTGACCTATAACAGTCCTAGGGTTAAATCATTTGCCAAAAACAAGAACATTACGAATGTCAAGTAGAAGCTGTAAAGGAAGGCTGTGCTCTGTCACTTGCTTCAACAAGCTTGAACTAGCAAACATCAAGGCATAAGGAGATGATGTATTATCCAGAATATATTGACACTGTGTGATATATTCAACATTTAAGGAAAAGCACTTCAGGGTACTCTCTGCATGTGCTCGCTCAACAGAGTCCTGTGACTTGTAAAGCCTTTCACACAAAGTTTCCAAGTGCGCTAAAACTCTCCATCCTTCACTGCTCAGAAAGACTGTCCAATATTTCAGTTTAAGCTCCTTTTACAATTTAACGAATGTCAGTATACAAATTTCATCG
>NW_026557547.1:0-18274 GCF_029017545.1 Prosopis cineraria | reverse complement strand
AATGAAAATAGTGCTAACCTAGGGTTCTAAAAAGACTTGGACAAGCTCTCTCAAGTCATGAACAAGTGTTTAGTTAATTAATTGCTCAATCTCTTGTTACAATTATAAAACTCAATTTTAAACATCAACCCTAATGTGGCTATACAAGGCTAGCAAGTATATCTCTATCTTACTAGCAAAACCATCCATTCAACATGCAAATATCAAGTTCTTACACAATTTTACCCAAGTTCTACACTCAACCTAGCCCTCTCAAGCATCAATTAAGTGAACCCAACATCTAAATGGTGGCCAATCAAGTAGAAGCATTCGGAAAGAGTAAAATAAACACATATATATCATTAATCACAAAAGAGAGGAGAAATATGGTGTTAATCCATACAAGGGTTTCCAAATAATCCTAGAACAAAGGGTTTAGCTACTCATAATCATCCACAAGCTATAAATATACAAAATAAGTGGACCCATTTCAGATTACAAGAGAGGAAAGGGAAGAGGAATAGAAAAACCAAAGAAAATGAGCTCCAAATGTCTTCAAAGCTTCAATCTCTTGATCCCAACTCTTCCAATGCCCAAACCCTAGCACAACCAAGCTCCAAAAGTGTCTAAAAGTCTGAAGAATGGTTTTGGGTCGAGCTCTCAGCTTATATGTATCCTAGCCAACTAATTTTTGATAAATGAAACGCAGCGTTTTTCTGACAGCGGTGAAAGTCACGAACGAAAGTCACGACTTTGAGACGACTTTGGCAGTTTTGCATTGTTTTTACAGCTAACAAAAATCATTCATTTTGCTCTTGATTTCTTCATCCAAAAGCCTTCCAAAAACATCCACAAAGCTCCAGAATGCTTCTAATCAAAATAACATGAAATTAGGCGAAAAATATCAAATTAAAGCAAAAAACACAAGCCCAAAACAAATGCACATTTTCCTAATTTGGGCAATAAAACATATACAATTGAACCAAAATGAATTAGAATCTAAGGAAAATGTGATGAAATAACATGAACTTCTAGAAGTTAACAGAAACAATCATAGGCTCAACTTATATTTTGTGAGTGAAGCAACTTTTAGAGGAATGGTTCATGCGTTCTTCCTGTAGAGTGTCCAGACTTCTTTGACTGTGGAAATCTAGGCAAGCTCAACTTCCTTTTCACTACTCCACAACATAAAACTATGGAATGTTGCTGATTCATGGTTGCAAAGACCCCAATGCTAACAAAACTGTGCACTTCAATCAAAGAGTTTCAAATGAGAGTATAGTCCAAAACCACATTCTGAAGCATTTGAAAAATGAAAGCTGTGATGTCTTCTCCTGCAGCATTCCTCCTCCTTCTCCTAAAATATTTTCAAATCTTGCCATATGAAATATCACTGTACAAATGTAAAAGTATGCTTATCAAAGTCAGCCCGTCAAAGCAGTTTTGAACTATTCAGGATGTCTTAAGAGTAAGAATGGGATGATCTTCTTCGGAACTCAAAATCAAGATGATCCCCAACCTTCTTTAAGAGCATGTCAAAAGATTCAGCTTCCAGTGAATAGCCTACCTTTTTTTTTCCCTAGGGATTTATTTAAATTCATAGCTTCTAAATTCCCTCTTGCAATTCAACTTTTTGATGACTGTAAACAGCGTCTTTATAGAAGAGGCTTATGCCAACTCAACAGCAAAAGAGAATTTTTTCATTCCAAATCCTAAGGTAAGCAAAACATACATAGTATGAAAATTGAGAATTTCTCAGGTATAACGAGTTACATGTGAGATATGTTCTCTCCTTTTTAGATGGTTGATTATATGCCTATATATTTTATTGATCTAATCTAATTAACTCCAACACTAGTTAGTCTATTTAATATTTTCTTCTATCAACTGGGCTAGAAGATCAGACAGAACAAGACGGGGTTTCATGCAGAGACTGATAATAGGTAATTTTACTCTATTTTTAGCTACCTGCTTTCAACATGAAAGAAACTGTTTGGGCTAAATATGAAACGTTGCTTGCCAAAGCATTAGGTAGTTCATAAAGCCATATGGGCTAAGTGATTGGAAAGTTAGGCCCAATCAAAAATCTAAACAAAAAGACCGGCCCCGAGCTCAATGGAAAGCCATGGTAGGATGAGCATGTCAAAATTCTGCCAGTTGCAAACCCTAAACTATTGATACATAAAGACACGATCTTAAATGATTCCGAATCTCGGGGGACCAACATCATCTTGCCTAAGTATCTCAGCAAGACAAGCTGGTTACCAAAAATTAAAGACAGAGAGTAAAGACTATGCCACGGGTTTTGCACAATTTAAAACTGAGATTGTTCCCAAACACCCTTATAGGCCTAGCATTCACATGGTACACCTCATTACCCCACAATTCAATTCTTAGCCGGATAGAGAAGGAGCAGAAGTTTCAAATGCAATTCTATAAGGCAGAGCTGGAGGTCAGCATAGTAGAACTCTACAGCTTACCCAACAGGCTGAAAGATAGCGGGATAATATTTGGTGAGGTTCAAAAGGTTGAGGAGCAAGTGCCATGTGCCACTTTTAAAGATTGAATTGGTCAAGCTGGCTTAGGTAGGCTTTGATATAGAGCTTCAAAAGAAGTTTTAGGGGATAGAATTTTGAGAATTTTACGAGCTCATAGACAAGGTTTGTGGTTGCTAGGAATTGCTGAAGGAGGAAGACCATCGTTGACAGACTACAACAGGGATGTACTTTAGTGACCTTGACGTAGCAATGGTGGAGCTAAAAAATAGAGGCAACTACCCGTGCCTAGCCCTAATAAGGAAGGCCAAAGAGACTCCCAAAAGGCCTAACACAGTGCAATACAACTTCAACAGTTCTAAAATAAAGGAAATTTTTGATTTCCTACAGAAGGAGAATTTCATCTTGTTGCTTGCTGGCCATAAGATCCCTTTGAAAGAGGAACAAAAAGGGAAGGAGTACTGTAAATACTATCACTCTTGGAGTTACAACACCAAGTCTTGTTAGGGTTTAAGAACATCATTCAAGACTGATTAATAAATGTGTCCTCAAGTTCTCAAAATAGGAGTCTATAGTCGTGGATAAGGATCCATTTCTGCCATTTGCCACAGTAAACATGGTAGAGATAAACTCTAACAGAAGATGAACTAAGAGAAATGATGGTAGGCGAAGAGATAGGAGGCCCTATAACATTTAGACCAGGGGAGATGCGACTCAAGAAAGCATGAGAACAGTATGAGACCACCTGGAAGAACCTATGGGCCAGTCAGATAGGAACAAGCCCTCAAATAGGATATTGGCTCGAAGGGGCAAAATGTGAGAAGCCTACATAGATATAAGGTGGTTTAGGACTGCCTAGGAGAAACTATGGGCAGCTTAGAGATTGACAATTAGTAGATAGTAAAGTAGGACAACAAATAGCCCTCAAAATAGGACATTAGTCTAGAGGGACTACTTATGAAGGGCCTAGATAGGTCTAAAGTGGTCTGGGACTGTCTAGGAGAGCCATTTGGCAAATTCGACTACTTTGTCAAGTACTCAGCACCACTAGGAGTAGGTGAATCGTTCATAAGGACACCTTCAGGATGGGATATGGGGCCAGATGGACTGTTATTAATACCACCAGAGAGTACCATAGAGCTTCCTTTGATACTAAAGGTCATTAATAGTTTAGGTAGGTTTGTTATTCCACCTGATAATGTGCCACCTTTGAAGTGGAGAGTTACAAGGCACTAGAAGTTTCTAGCTACCTTGACCAAAACTTAGAAATGACATCTTCAACGTAAGCAAGTTGCACAAAGATACCTTAAGCAGTAAAAGGCTGAAGCACAGGAGAGCTCTGATGTATAAGAAACCAATAAGTTTAAGATGAGGTCCATAGAGGATCAAGATAAAGGGAGTAAGAATGAAAACCAGTGGAATAGGACCATTCATATTAGGGAGGTACCTCTTGATCCCTGCTGTGTAGTTTCATTAACGCTCCCTTGCCAATTCAGGTCTACCACCAATAGGACTTAAAATTGATTTGAGTAAAATAACTTAGGGGAAATGTACAAGCGCTCATATCGATATTGCTCAATGAAACCTAGGGAGGATAAGGAACTTAAATCAATAAAGATGCAGATGTAAGTGGGGAAGGATGAAGTAGAGCTCGTGTGCCAGGTTACTCTACAAGCCGTAGAAGGAAAGTCGATACAGGCTATCATAAAGAATCCAAGTTTTAAATGACCCAACATTTAAAACCTTTATACATTAAGGCGCGCTTTGATGAGAAGCTAATGACCAGAGTACTAGTAGACAATGGCTCAGCAATAAATATACTACCAGCCCGTGTGATGATCAAGATGGGGCAAGAGGAACAAGACTTGATGCTAATAAAAGTATCTATAGTGAGATTCATTAGGACTGCTTTTAAGGTCCTTAGTGTATTTCCATTGCAGGTTAATGTCAGGACTAAATCTTTCTTGATAACTTTCTTTGTGATTAGCACATCAGCATAGTATTAAGCCTTGCTAGGTTAGGACTAGATTGATGCCAATGAGTGCATCCCTTCTTCACTACACCAAATGCTTCTTATGTGGAAAGGGGAAGAAGTGGAAGTGGTATGGGCTAAGGACAAACCTTTTGCGACAGTCACTGACTTCGTAGATGCAAGGTATTACAGCATTGATGTGGACCCATTCATGTTTTGAAGGGTATAAGAGAATTTGAATAGAGTCCCTTCGTACAAGTCAACAATATATGCTATCATACCTCTAACATCATAGAGGTTTGATCCCATTATAGAATTCACGGATGATTAAGTCAGACCATAAAAAGGCCATAGCAATCACGACCATCTAAAAATTATAGTTCTACAACATGCAAGAATGATTGGAAAACTATGGACTTAAGACTTTTAGGACCAAGGTCATTTATAAAGATGAAACCTAGAAAGTGACACAATTGCATGAGCCAGACCCTACACCTCTGAAATTTGAAGACATAGCCCCGAAGGTATAGGATCCGCTGGAAGAAGTAAACCTCAGGTCTCTAGAAGAGCTGAAGATTACCTTTATTAGTTCACTATTAGATTAAGAACAAAAGAATACCTTTAAGAAGGTGCTACAGAAATTTAAGGATTGCTTCATATGGGACTATAACTAAATACTGGGGCTGGCAAGATAATTAACTGAACATAGGCTTCTTATAAAGCTGAACTACAGACCGAATCAACAGCCCACTAGGAGAATGTTAGTTAAAGTGGAGCTATGAGTAAAAGAGGAGATTAAATGCCTCTTACAGGCCAGCTTTATATGGCCTTGTAGGTACGCTTAGTGGCTTTCAAACATAGTCCGAGTAATTAAGAAAAATAGAAAGCTATAGGTTTGTGTGGATTTTTGAAACATAAACTCAGCCACGCTTAAAGATGTGTATGCAATAGCTATTACAGATAGGTTGATAGATGCTAGGGTTGGGAATGCATTATTATCATTTGTGGATTATTTTTCAAGATAAAATTAGATATTTATCGTGAAAATGGACATTCACAAAACTACTTTTAGGTTTTCAAGTTTTATTGGAACATTTGAATAGGTGGTCATGTCATTTGGTTTGAAAAATGTCAGGGCCACTTATCAATGGGCTATGAATGCCATCTTTCATAATATGATAGGAAAACATTTGGAGGTATACATCTAAAAAAGCACACGAGCATATCGAGTATTTAAGGACGAGCTTCCTTCGAATAAGGGAAGTAGGCCTTAAAATTAAATCCACTTAAGTGTACGTTTGGTATAACTATAGGTAACTTCATTGGATTTTTAGTCCACAGAAAGGGTTTGAAGTAAAATGGAATAAAACACAAGCTATTCTAGGCTATTCTAAAAGTAAAGGCACTAAGCAATAAGAAAGAGCTTTAAAGGTTTATGGGCCAAGTCAATTATCTCAGGCATTTCATTTCAAATCTAGTAGGGAAGATGAAGGTGTTCTCTGAGCTTCTGAAACTTAAAGTCGCTAAAGAATTCACCTGGATCGAACACTATCAGGCAGCCTTTGACATAATCAAAGAACACTTAACAAGGCCCCCAATCTCAACAGCCCCGAGGGAGAACACCCTATTTTTATTGTATTTAGCTTCCATCGCCATGTCCATAGGATGTATGTTAGCCTAAACTGTTAATAGGGGATGTGAGCAGGCAATTTATTCTTTAAGTAGGCATTTGACTCCCACAAAGACTAGATACTCAACTGTATAAATAGCATGTTTAGCACTGTATTATACTTGTACCAAATTAAGGCAATATATAATAAATGCAGTTGTGTATGTGGTTTTGCATTCTGATTTAATTAAGTATACGCTTAATCAACTAATCATGATGGGCTATATAGAGAAGTAGAGCTTGGACCTGACAGAATTTTTATTAATATTCTTGTCCCAAAAATTAGTAAAAGGCTAAGAGTTAGCAAATTTCCTAGCTAATCATTCCTCAGCCGGGCTCCCTAAAGATGAAAAAGGAATACTGTGTTCTTAGTAAATTTAAGGCCTTGGTTGTTTAAGTTTAATGGATCTAGCACAGAACAAGTTCGATGGATCTAGTACAAAACAAGTATTTAGGGATGGAACAGTAATAACTTCTCCTATGGGAGTAAAATTATATTATCTCTCCAATTAAATTTTAAATGTACTAACAATCAAACCGAATACGAAGCACAACTTACTGGGCTCAAGATCCTTTAGGAAATGAAGGCCCATGATGTAGTCATAGTAGGGGATTCTCAATTAGTCATCAAACAATTAACTAGTGAATATAAGTGTATGAGCTTAGCTCTTGCAATGTATTATGTCGGGCTTGTCAAATCTTAGAAGATTTTGAAATAGTAACCTTGACATATATTCCTTGAGCTCAGAATTGGGAAGCCAATAAACTAGCTCAAATAGCATTAAGGCAATGGCTTTCACCTGAACTCACCAGAAAGATAATTATGGTGGAATGAAAGGAACATCCTTTAATCTCTCAACGTGGTTTGATAGTACAATGTGGTGCAATCTCACAAGATTTAGCTTAGGATTGGGAGGATGATTTCAAAAGTTATCTACAAAATCTTAGCCAATGATATCCTTACAGAACAAGGATACGCACCTAACACTTCATTCTAATTGAAGATGAGTTGTATAGAAAGGGCCTGAGGGGTTATTACTTATGTGTTTAGCCTTCACTAAGTACATGGAGGTTTTAAGACAAGTATATGAAGGAGTACGTGTGGCCCATCAGTCATGGCAAAAAATACAATGGATGATGCATAAGCACAGATAACATTAGCCATTAATAGCAAAAGATTGCATCAAATATGCTAAAAGATGTAAGAAATGTCAGACTTATGAGCTAGCACAACATATACTAGTATCAAACATGTATCCTATCATTAAGCCATTGCCTTTCTAGGGGTAGGCTACACATGTAATAAGGAAAATTTATTCGGCCCCATCCAAGGGCCACTCATTCATCTTAGTACCATAGATTATTTAACAAAAAGGGTAGAGCCCGTCCCCATGAAGAAAGTTGAGCAGGATGACATTATTAACTTTGTACATGAGCAAATTGTATTTCGGTTTAGGATTCTTCAAAGGATTATAATAGACCAAGGGACTATGTTCATTGGAAGTAACTTTAAAGCCTTTATCAAGGAAAGTGGGATCAAACTATTAACATCCTCACCATATTACCCACAGGCAAATGGGCATGCCGAAGCTTCTAATAAAATAATCCTTAAAATCATAAAAAAGACAATTGAGGAAAACCTTAGGGAATGGCATATATGACTTCATAAGGCATTATGGGTGTACAGAACATCAAAGAGAGAGGCCACAAGCGTGAGCCTATATGTGTTGAAATATAGGCATGAGGCCGTATTACTTATGAAAATAGCAGTCCTTTCATTATGCGTTGCAAACAGCTTAAGGAGATCTTTCGAGGAATATAATGAAGCCATGGTGAACGAGTTAATTCAGTTAGATATGTTTACAAGTGTTAGATCATATGATCACCCAGAAGAAAGAGGTCTCGAGAATATATAATAAAAGAATAAAAAAGAAGTAGTTCTGGATGGGCAAGCTCATATGGAAACTAGTGTTGCCACCTAGTTCTAAGGATCAGACGCTTGGTAAATGTTTTCCTAATTAGGAAGGACCGTTCAAAGTTGGTGAAGTACTTAAAAGGAATGTGTATTAGTTATCTAGTCTTGATGGGACTCCACATAGATAGGCCATAAATGGAAAATACTTAAAGAAATATTAGCCGTCACAATAGCAAACTACAAAGGGTTAGGAACGTGAAGAAGTAAAGACTTGAGGCCTAGAATGGCCTCAAGATGAAGCAAAACAAACAATAATCTTAAGATAATTTTTTTCCTTTTGTTCAAAAAAAATTATTGTACAAGGGCTAAATAATGAAGAAATAAAATAACAAAGAATAACAAAAATTTATTATTATTGTGTACAATAGGCTTAGAGGACATTCCACGTGGCCAAAGCTGCATCCAGCTCAGCAGATAGTAATTGATAGCAACCAAGGGCTGTCTCTAATTTTAACATTGAATGAAGCTTCTCTTCTGAGATGGCTTGGGCATCGTCTAATACTTTACTGGCAACCTCTAGCTTGGACTCCACATTGCCCTTCTCAGCCTGGGCTAGCACCTCTTTAGCAGTTTCCAGTTGATGCCTCAAGTCAACCACTTCAGCCCGCAATGAATTGAGACAGTCCACACGAGGAGTGATTTCCTAGACCAAATAATTGGCAATAGTTACTCAAGCTTTGGCATTAATATATTCATCCTTAACAGACTATCTATTCATTAGATAGTTTGAGAGGAACGAGAGCTCCGTACAATAGGGATTAATGATGCCGTAGTATTATGGGACTTGGGTACGAACGAACTCCAGCTTAGGCATGGGAACGGTCTTCTCTATGGTAGTTATAGCCCAGACCATCTCCTCATAATTTTTCTTAGGAAGCAGAAGCAGATCACAGCTGAGTTGGAATTGAATGGCCTTCCAAGCATATAAAATCATGTCTACTTCAGGAACGCATATATGGGTTAGCAGCGTGTCAGTAGGAACTGCTCTCATTGAGGCAAGCTAAAAAGAGAAAAGAGTAATTAGTGATAAAAAGAAGGAAAAAAGAAAGAAGAAAAGAATACAATAGATTGATACCTGATTCGAGTCTACTAGTGCTTTTTCTTTGCCTATGAAATGAAGGATACGGGCAGATCACAAGGCTGACCGTAAGGCTTTCTCCACTTGGCTCGCAGGTGTAGTAGGCTCAGACTCACCTCACACGAAGGCACCCTGAGTAGAGGCCAAGGTGACTATCGTGGTCTCTAGGATTGATGCACCAGAAGCTACCTAAGGCTCCTCTAAGGGTCTTTTAGAGCCCTCAATCTTGATACCTCCTACTAAAGTGATGATGGGAACCACCTTTGGGGTTGTAGTAGAGGCAACCTCTTGAACTTTACCAGTAGCCCTAAGCCTCAAATCACCAGCCCCCTCCGGGGCTGTAGTAGAAATACCTTCTTGGACTTTAATAGCATCCTTGAGACCCCCTAGGTTACCAACACCATTTGAGGTCATGGCAGATATGGCTTCCTGAACCTCAACGACAGCCCCAAGATCTCCTACACCTTTCACCACCTCTCGGGCCACATTGCGGGCAATCTCTATAAGGTCTTCAAGGGTTGCCTTGGGAATAGTAGTAGAGGTAACCCCTTAAGAATCTGGAGTTATCACTAGAATGGTAGAAGACACAACCACTTGAGGATCTAGCATTGTCTTAGGTATGGCGGTAGAGGTGATCATCTTAGGATCTAGAGTTTAAGCCTCCAACCCTCTAAGACAAAAGGACTTATTCCGTCATCATCGAAGTCAGTCAACAGGATCATAGTATGTTAGCGCTTCTACAAGCATTTTTCCCTTTGGGGATTGGGTTCAACCAAAGGAGTTGTGGATGAAGGCTGATCAACAGATACTAAGAGAGGTTATGGCTTTTTCCTCCTCTTAGAATTAGGTAAGGGGGATGGAACTCATTTTCTTTTATCATATCCATCTCCCTTGTCCGGGCAACTTAGGGGATGAGTCTTTTTAGGTTCGAACTTTATTAGGACTGAGACATGATAGGATACATCATCATTCTTAATTTTTTTGAATATGGATCCTAGCGAAGGGGCCATCTGGGTCTCCGAAGTAATAAGAGCATCGATATTCCCCCTCAAGAGGTTTACTAATACATGTGATTACATCTAATCATAGCTTATAGAGATTCAAAACAGGTCAGAATATGTCAAAAAAATGAAAAGGCAAACATAATAGACAACACTTATTGGTACATCTCTTTATAATGTGTTTGAAGTATTGGGGCTATCATTTGTTGAAGCTGAGGCAGGCATTTCTATCCACTAGTTCCACCTTGCATTTCTTTTAAGTAGTGTGTGGAATGATTACGTGGTCGACGGCCTCCTGGTCTAGCAACTTTATACTAACTTAGGGGGACAGCCCCCGAGGTATACACTGGCTCAACCCAAACTAGCCTGCCACCAGTTATGGGTGATATGACTCAAAATAGATCCTTAGGGATTTGAAGAAAGAGTCAATGTATGGAAGCCACATTTTTTAAGAGTTGTGGCTGAGAGAAAAACCTCATCCCTAAGCAACGAGGCAGGGTTATTCTTCCTGTCTACTAGAAATCTGTACCAAGTAAGGAGGCAGTGGTCTTGAATGTTAAAAGGATTTAAGGTCCTTCACAACGACTAGTTTTGCCAATAGAAAAACTCAAAGAAGTTCTTCGGTTCATCCAGAGGATAAACACTTAATAAGCAAGTGAAAGGGTGAGCAATGTGGGCATCTTTAAGGAAAGATTCCTAATGGACTAAAGGAAAGTAGGCAGTTGTCCATAGCCTTTAACAACCAAACGGGCTCGTGAAAGTTACTGAAGGGCTTCTTTATTAGGGACTCCTTCATATCATCAAATAGACAACATAGAAATATGATCCCCAAGTCTAGTTTGTTACCACAAAGTAGGGATTGAGCAATCCGCGAGTGGGAGTTGCTTGGACTTCCCTCCCCTAAGGGCTAGGATCCATTAGCTCAGTAGGATCCAAATGAAGACCAAATGCTCTGTAGGGGTAATGGGCTCATCAATTAGCTTCTTAGAGAACAAATCTATGATCTTTATGTAGGAGCCAGTGCCCCTAATTTTGTTCTTCAGGTCGGCAGAAAGGGTAACATAAGAGTCATGCCTTTTGAGGATAGCATAAAAATTCTCCTCCCCATTAATAGGTGGCCCCAAGTACATAAACAAATCCCATAGCGTGATCGACTTGGAGCTTAACTCAAAGATGAATGTGTTGCATTTAGGTGCCCAAAAACTTAAAAGGTCTATCAATAAATTGATCGAAATGTCAACGTCGATCAATGAGAGTTGGATTAGGTTATAAAGACCCATCTCATTTCACTGCTGCTTGTAAGTCTATCTTAAGCACTTTACCTAATTAGACCAAGTGTGGGGAGACTAGGGCCAGTTCTGAAGCTTTTGACAAGATGATTCAATGAAGGCTGAAGTTGTCCGGGCTAGAAATAGGTTGTGGACTAAGGTCAGTAGCCATGGATTTGGCTAGGTAAGAGCGATCACTTTAGAGAAGTCAAGAGAAATAGTCATATACTCGATGTCACTCTTGTTAGCAATTTAAAAGCTCCAGGCAGAGGTAATAAAAGGTTAAAAAACAGTCAATATTTTATCCTTAAAAAATATGAGGACCAAATAAAAAGTGAGAAGCTTAATAAAGGCAACTAAGTCATGAAAAGATGATTCCTCCTAAAATAGAAATGGAAAGGCATTAGATTAAGAGCCTAATCTAGAGAAAATATGAGCTCAACAATAAAGTACATTCCGTCATCAATCCTCCTAATGAAATAATGGTGTTCCAGATCGTGACTAGGGAGTTAGGTAAACTTTCATAGGAGTGTTGGAAGGGGCAGCAGGGGATGTGGTGGTAGTAGAAGAGAAAGCCATTGTTGGACAAAGGAAAGAAGGAAGTAAGAAAGGTAAAAGCTTAAACAACAAGAAATAGCAAGAAGGGCAAGGGGAATGACTAGAAAAAGAAATAAGAATTTATATTAACAAAGGGCGCTCAGAGATGAAGGGACGCTTTAGTTTTTTCAAACGTGCCATATGGCTTACATTATCAGCCACTAGCACGCGGGGGGTATTGTTTGGCCTATAAAACATTGCTTGCTAAAGCATTAGGTAGGTTAGAAAGCCATATGGGCAAAGTGACTGAAGAGTCAGGCTTATTCAACAATCTGAACAAAGAGGCTAGCCTTGAGCTCAATGGAAAGCCACGACAGGATGAGTATGTCGAAATCTTACCAGTTGCAAATCCTAGACACTTGATACAAAAAGACACGATCTCAAATGATCTTGAATCTTGCGAGACTAGCATTATCATACCCAAGTATCTTAGTGAGATGGGCTGGTTACTAAAAATGAAAGACAGTGAGTAAAGACCATGCCAAGAGTTTTGCATGATCCTCAGTTCTTTAAAAGAACATTTAGGTTCCAAGGGAGAGGCTACCATTACTCCGTTACTATAAATAGAGTACCAAAGTACAGAAGAAGACAATAGTCAATATTTAAAAGACTCGTATTTTGCACTCGTAATTCTTAAGTTTATTAGCTTTATCTTCAATTTAGACTTATAATCATTTTATATTTTAATAATAATCAAAACACTTATTTTACCAAGTCTTGCATATCTTTTACGTCAGGGTAAACAGTGGTAAATGAGCCTAAGGACCCTTATTCTATCAATTAAAACTCAGCGTCTTTGGCACGCCTGGTAATTTTTTATTTTTTGATGAACAAAAACAATAAAGAATAATTAATTGTGTGAAAAGTTTGAAGTAAACATTCCCTTTTCAACCAATCAGGTGTTGGAGTGGTGTCAGGGATCCTAGTATTAGCGTTGGCCTTCATCTGTTGACATTACAAACATACATAAAAAATGCTCTGTCTCATGTTTAACTCTAATCAATAAACCGGTACTCGAATGAACCTGATCTAAGCAATGGAAGACTCTTCTTTAGAGTTCTAATCTTCTCCTATAGGGAGCTTCAAGATGCAACTAACAACTTTGACCCCTCCAACAAACTTAGAGATGGTGCCTTTGACTTTATTTACTATGGTCATCTTCTCTATTATTCTCTTCCCATTTCTTGTAATCTTGTGTTTTCTTTAAAGCTATTTCATTTATAGGAAGCTTCAAGATGGATGTGAAGTTGTAATGAAATATTTATTCCATCACAAGTACAAGCAACTAGAAGTAGAACAGTTCATGACTGAAGTTGAGATTTTCACTCATGTCATAAGAACCTTGTGTTCCTCTATGGCTGTACTTCATGTCAAAGCTATGAGCTCCTCCTTGTCTATGAATACATCCCAAATGGAACCCTAACAAGTCACCTTCGTGGTCACTTTGCAAATCCTACATTGCTAACTTGGCCTATACGCATCAAAATCACCCAAAAAACTACAAGTGCCTAGCTTACCTTCATGCTTCAAGAATCATGCATTGTGATGTCAAAATCAACAACATTCTCCTCGACATCAATTTTTGTGTGAAGGTTGCATATTTTAAACTTGAAAAAATTAATTTTTTAGTCCTTCAACTTTTAACTCACTTGTAACTCAGTTCCTCAACTATGACTCGCTGCGACTCAGTCCCTCAACTATAACTCGTTGTAACTCAGTTCCTCAACTTTTGATTTACCTATAACTCAGTCCTTATTTTTAATTTTTTTAAAAAAATTTTTATCAAATAAGAGGGATAAAAAAATACTCATATATTATATTAAAATACTCTCTTCTTATTCATTAATGTGAGATATAAGCTAACATGAAAAAAAATTAACAAAGGTTAAGGGACTAATTTGTAAGTGATTCAAAAGTTGAGGGATTGAGTCATAGGCGAGTTATAGTTGAGGGACTGAGTTACAGCAAGTCATAGTGGAGGGATTGAGTTACAAGTGACTTAAAAGTTGGAGGACTAAATGATTAATTTTCCCTTTAAACTTTCTAAATTGTTCCCTGATGATGTGTCACATGTTTCTACAGCTTCTCAAGGAATTATAGGTTATCTAGATCTTGAGTATCATTTTTGCTTCAGGCTCACAAATAAAAGTGATATGTATAGTTTTAGGGTTGTGTTGATGGAGTTGATATCTTCAATGCCTGCGATTGATACGAGAAGGAATAAAGATGAGATTACATTAGGGAGTCTTGCAGTAAGGAAGATTTAAAGAAATAAATTTGAGGAGTTGGCGGATCCTCATTTGGGAATTGAGAAGGATAGTGAGGTGAAAAGGAAAGTGGTTACAGTAGGAGAATTGGCATTTCAATGTTTGCAAATAAATAGTGAGATGAGGCCTTTCATTGATGTGGTTTTAGAGATTTTGGGGAAAGTTGGACGAGGGAAAAAAGAAGAAGATGATGCAAGAAAAGATGACGATGATAATAGTGGTGGTGGTTGTGGAATTTCAAAGAATAAAGCAAATATACATGCTCAACCCACAGTAACTTCAATAAGCTATGATCATGCAAAGTTGTTCAAGTCACCATCTTCACCTAACAGTATGAAAGTAAATTGGGGAAGTGAGTCTATTGCTACTAATTTAAGCATTTAGTCTCAAAGTTGATTAATAATTCATGGTCCCTATTCCTATATGCTTTGTTAAATAGATGCATCTTCTTATTTCTCAAGTTAAGAAGGTGGGTATGTGATGTTGAATATTCATATTAAATATGAACACATAGCAAAATTTTTGTATTAATGCTACTGTCAATGTTTTTTTCACTATGTAGTTTTGAAATGAGGTACATTTAACATTTATATGTAGAACATAATTTGGATAAGTCAAGTTTATTCAGTTGGCTTGAATAAACCAAGACATTAAAAGAAAAAAAAGTCATACTATCAAGTATGATCCTAACAACTTGGGCCCGTGGATTTATTTGGACCAATCTGAATACATGAATAGTTTGAGACTTTTTCCTTGTTTTTAAACCAATTTTAATTTTTGACTTAAACTAATTTTTTATTATTATAAAGAATATATACAATATATTTTTTGGCACACTTAAAAATTATTGAAGACTCCACTTTTTTAAAGAAAAATATGTGTCTTAAAGTTTAAAAATCAATATTAAAATATATTCTCAAAAGATTATTTTTAGGCATTTGACATATATTAAAAATGACAGAAATATAACAATATATACTTTATTTTTAGGTAAATTAGTAAATTACCACATGAACTTTAGGTCCAATAGCACTAGAGTTATTTAACTTATATCCGTCCTGATTAGCCCAGCTGAGATGAACCTCATCCTAGTCTAAAAACAATCGATTTGAGACTTTGTAAGATGAGATGAGACGGGACAAGGGATTGCCCTTGGGATGTCGAGTCGCATCATAAATATTACATACACACACACACACACACACACACACCACACACATACACAGAGATAAATGTATGTATATTATTTTTTATTTTAAAAATATACATTAAATATATTAATTATATTAATATATTTATATTTATATTAATTATATCAATTATAATTTAAATACTATAATTCTTATTTAAAAATAATTTTTTCATATTAATAATTTTAATGACACAGAGTAAGCAATACCCAGTATTATCTTTTTTATAATATATTAATGATATTAATACACTTTAATTATATATATATATATATATATATCTATTTAATTACTTTTGTTTGTATTGTATCTTGTGCCTTATTTATTCTTGTCTTAATCTCTAATGGGACGAAATGACTTTGGGGATGAGACAAGACAAGGACAAAATTCAGTCCTGATCTTTTTTGGACAAGACTCAGGACAAGGATGTCCCAATCTGGTCTCATCCTGTGAATATCCCTAAGTAGCATCATAGATTTTAAACTTATTTATTGTGTAAATTGTTCTCTCAACTTTTAAAAATGGTACAATCTAGCTTCTGCCACTAACAAAAATTAATTTTATCTGTTTGATGACAAAAAAAGAAAAGAAAAGGACGTTAAAAATTACATAAAAGGGAAAAAGTTTGGTCCTTTTTTATAATTTTTTAGTATTTTATTTGTAATTTTTGGATCCTTTATTATAGTTTTTGTTGTCCTTTTCTATATTTTTTGTCCTTTTCTGTTATTTTTTGGTGCACCAACTAACAATTAAAGCTAACTTTTAATAACAGCAGGACTCAAATTGTATTGTTTTCAAAAGTTGAAGGAACAATATTCACAATAAACGAGTTTAGAGTCTATGATTCTACTAGACTTAAAGTTCAGGGGGTAATATACTTATTTATCCTTTATTTTTTTTAAAAAAATATGTATAATAATGTACTCAAATGTACATATAATCATTTAGTATAAAATGCTTTAAGTCTTAAGATATTAATAAATATTTAATATAAATTATATAAAATAAAAATATTCAAGTATATTCAAGCATATTAATCAAGTCAACCCAAATAATCCGAATATTTAAAAAAAAATTGTAATTTTCTCATGCCCGAGCCTGAAATCCTTGTCTCTGTTTGTAAGTGTCTTGCTTTCTTCTCATTCCAATAACGTTGATGTCAAAAAACTGAAAAAAGTATCTTGCTTTCTTAATTTGACTTGTTTGATATCACCAGGTCATTGTATATGGAATTGTAGTTTTATAGGATCAATTTAATGTATACAGTATATCATGCACATTAGGAATAACCTGCTATGTATTCATACATATAAAAACTAGAATGCTAATGCATGTGGATATTAATATTGTGCCAGTCTAAAATATGAAAAATGCACTGACATTTAAATTAATGGCTTCCTTAAATTAAGAGTCTGAAGCACGTTGTGTTGAGAGATAGACATGCGCATCATTCATGTTCTCAGTCTTGGTCATACGCTCCTTCCAAGTCAACTCCCCCATCACAGACCGGCCCTGGACTTATGTGTGTTCCATTTATCAACAAATTGACACCCATGTAAGAGCTTGCTTGGTATCTATTTTTTATTTTTTTATTTTTAAAATAAAAAAATTTGGGTAAATATTTTAGATTTACATATTTTTGAAATTGTTTCTATTTTTTGACTTTAAAAACAAAAATGGAAACAACTTAGAATTGTTTTTGTTTTTTTTTCATATTTTTAAAGTACACCATATTTGATTATTATATATCATATTTATTTATTGTCAACTACTATCATAAATCATTAGAACTATCAATTAGATGGGTCTGATCTTTTCAAACCCAAAATAATAAGGGCTGAGCTGTTACTTTAGGATAAAAACTGGTAATTCGAACTTAAAAGGAAAGAGCCGGCCCTTTTAAGCTCTTTTTATTTTTTTTAAATTTCAATGTGAAAAGATAAAATACTAACTAAAAGAAATGGAAACAAGACTCATTCTTCTCTCCATCATCCATCAACTTCAATTCCACAAGCAAAGCTGAGAGTCCTCTACGGCTACCTGCTTCTTCCCTTGCCTTGCCTAGTTGCCCTTACCCAGTCCCTTACCTTTATGAGTATAGATGATTTTTCTAAGACAAGTCTAACTAGAAAATGACCTGGATGAACCAATATTTAAGCCTTATAATTGAAAAGATTTAGCTTATGATACTAGCAAAGTCTAATTTTTATTGGTATTGATTTTAATGTTGTTATTTGATATTAAACTGGGATGTTTAAGTTTTATATATTTGTTGTGGTGTGTATGATTTAAATTCATTTTTCTAAACTTAATTTCATGTGTAATAACTTTTTTTTTGTATTGAAAATATATTTTTTTTATAATTTTAAATTGAACAAAAAGGGTTGAAATCCACAAGGCTGGCCTTCAGCCTTGAGGGATAGGGCTGGGTTTTGCAAAATGGAGCCCTAATGTACATTCTAGCTTAACAAGGTTAGTCTTTTTGATCCTAGCCCTTCAAAGGCTAACCTTAATTAACAACTCTATAAATCATCATCATAACCATAGGCAGTCTTTTTTTAACACTAAAATTATTTTCAAATTAACAAAAATCAAATAGGTTTTCATTTTATTTTATTTTTGAAATATAGATTTTGAAAATTGATCTATATATAATATAGTGTTTTAAAAACACAAAATAGACAAAATCAAAGAAACCCTTAATTCACAATTATGTAAAACCTTTAACTAAGTTTAGTTTTTTGGTATGCGAGTTAGGGTTTTAGATCAGAATAGTTCTATCG
>NW_026557546.1:0-18330 GCF_029017545.1 Prosopis cineraria | reverse complement strand
ATATACCAATCGAAAAGGAGACATGCCAAATTGATGAGGTCTTATAAGCGGTTCGATAAGCCCACAAAGATCCTCTAAGTGTAAAGACTAATCCTTCCTATTTGTATTCACCACCTTGGTTAGGATCTTCTTGACTTCTCTATTTGATACTTCGGCTTGGCCATTAGTTTGGGGATGATAGGTGTAGAGATTTTGTGATGCACCCCATATTTAGCCAAGAGAGCCTCATCATCTTATTGCAAAAGTGGGATCCTTGGTCACTTACCAAGGGCCTGAGGAACTCCATACCTAAAAAAAATATTAGATTTGAGGAAACTTCAAAACAATCTTAGCATCACAAGTTCTAGTAGGGAATGGCTTCAATCCACTTTGAAACATAATCAACACAAGGAATATGTACTCAAACTAAAGGATGGTGGAAAGGGACCCATGAAGTCACTGCCCCAAACATCAAAAATCTCACAAATAAAATGGGTGTTGAGGCATTTCATGTCTCTTACCCTAACTACTAACCTTTGACATTTCAAGCATGCTTTACAAAAATTCATAAGAGTCTTTAAACAGTTAGGCCAATACAATCCACAATCTAAAACCTTCCTAGCTGTCTTATTTGAGCTAAAATGACCATTACATGCGAGAGTGACAAAATTCAAGAACAGATGGCACATCAACATCATCAACACACCTCCTAATCACTTTATCACTACAAATCTTCCACATCAAAGGTGGTTCTCAAATGTTAAAATCTAGACTCTCTTTTCAATTTTTCAATGGCAAAACGTTAAGCACAAGGAGGAAAGACTCCACACTCAATATAGTTAGCAAAAAGGGCAGGTACCATGGGAGGCTTAGATGAAATGGCACACAATGCCTCATCAGGAAATGAATCACAAGGAATAGTAGGGTTAGAGTTTACCAAATAGCTTTTTAAATGAGGTAGTCTAGACAAATGATCCGCTACTTGATTGGTAGAACCACTCCTATCCCTTATCTCCACATCCAATTCTTGCATCAAGATCACCAATCGAATCAAGCGAGGCTTAGAATCTGTCTTCTTAAACAAGTACCTCACAGCAGCATGGTCAGTGTACACAATAACTTTAGAGGAAGAAAATGATCTAAACTTATCAAGTACAAAAAACAATAGCAAACAACTTCTTTCTCAGTCGTGGTGTAATTAACCTGAGCTGAATCTAGGGTCCTAGATGCATAAGCAATCACATATGATAACTGCCCTCTCTTTGACCAAGCATAGCCCCACGGCAAAATTAGAAGCATCACATGACAACTCAAAAGGCAAAGACCAATTTGGGGCTCTAAGAAGGGAGGGGGAAATGAGCATGGCTTTTCAAAAGATGTTAAAACTCCTTTTGCAAGCATCATCAAAAAACAAAATCAACATCTTTTTGTAAGAGTTAGATATAGGCAAAGCAATTTCACTAAACCCTTTTATAAATCTCCTATAAAAGCCTGCATGTCCCAAGAATGACCTCAAATCTTTCAACAAATAGGATTGGCAAAGAAGCAATCATATCTACTTTGGCCTTATCCACCTCTATGCCATTGGAAGAAATCAAATGGCCTAAAACAATGCCTTTATCTACCATGAATGGCATTTCTTAAAGTTAAGCACAGCTTCTTTTCAATGCACCTACCAAGCACTTTATCTAAAGAATGCAAGCATGAATCAAAGGACTCACCATACACAATAAAATCATCCATAAAGACTTCCATGCAATGTTCAATAAAATCACAAAATATGGACATCATGCATCTTTGAAAAGTACCAGGTGCATTGCAAAGACCAAAAGGCATCCTCCTATAGGCAAATGTACCAAAGGGGCATGTAAAGGTAGTCTTATCTTGTCACTAGGAGCTATAGGAATCTGAAAATACCCATTAAACCCATCTAGGAAGCAATAATGGGACTTAAAAGCCAATCTCTTAAGACTTTGATCAATAAAAGGCAAAGAAAAATGCTCCTTCCTAGTCACATTATTGAGCTTCCTATAGTCTATGCACACTCTCCAAGTATTTTGAACTCTAGCTAGAATAAGCTCTCCTTTCTCATTTTTTATCACAGTAATCCCCCCTTTCTGACGTACAACTTGGGTTGGAGACACCCACTCACTGTCAGCTATAGGATAGATGATCCCAGCACTAAGTAACTTGACAACCTCTTTCTTTAGCACATCTAAGATCAATGGGTTAAGTCTCCTTTGTGGTTGCCTAATGGGCTTAGCATTGTCCTCAAGAAAAATTTTATGTGTGCACACAATAGGGTCAATACCAAGAATGTCAGCCAAAGTCCAACCAATAACATGTATGTTCTTTCTCAACACATCAAGCAATGCATTTTCTTCCTCGAGAGATAAAGAGTTAGAAATTATTACCGGAAGCTTCTCATTCTCAATGAGATATGCATACGTGAGATTGGATGGTAAAGGCTTCAACTCCAAGGTAGGTGTCTCTACACAAGAGGGAATGAGCTTTTTTAAGTCTAATTTGGTGGAATATTCCATAGTACTCTCTTGTCTTTTTGGCTTCTCACTTGTTTTTGATTTATCCTCTTCTTTCTTTATAGCCTCCCCCTTTTCTTGCAACTTGTCCTCAAGTGCTTGGACTTGAGCCACAGCCTGGATATGTGAAAGTGTAGAATTTTCCTCCAATAGCTTGGGAATCCTAAGAACATCAAGCTCGAGTGAGAAAAACTCATAGATTCAGCCTTAATGGCTTTAGTACCTACAACACAAGAAGATATACCCTTCTCAAGCATTTCAAGATCAAGCATAGGAGATATTTTAAACAAATCATGAGAAGAAGTAGTTGCATCATTCAAGCATGCATCAATCTCTAACAAATAGGACAACTACATCCATCAATGCGGTAGTAATAACAAGAGAGAAATTATCATCAACATGTGAGAAAAATCAAGCATGTAAGACTCCAGCAAGCATGAAAGAATAACTCAATGGAACTTACACCTAACAAAGAATAATCCTCAAAAGGATGTTTCATTGCTTCATATATATTAAAAATAACATGATCCTCTCCACATTTCAAAATCAAACTACCTTTTTCCATGTCAATCAATGTACGGACAGTCCTCATAAATGGCCTTCCTAAAATCAAAATATCATCCTACCCCCCCTTCTTTTAACATATCAAGCACATAAAATCCACAGGAAATAAAGACCTTTAAACACAAACTAACAAGTCTTCTACTACTCCATGTGGTCTTCTAACACTTCTATCCACTAATTGGCATATCATAGGTGTCTTATGTATGCAATCAAGACTCAAGGCATGATAATTGAAAGAGGCATAACATTAATGGCTGCACCTAAGTCTATCAATGCATGAGAAAAATGTGTGTTGCCAATCTTGCATGGAATGTGAAGGACCCAGGGTCCTTACATTTTATAGGGAGTTGAGGCTTCATGATAGCACTCACAGATGAGGGTAATTGTACCCTTGCATTAGGCCTAAATTTTCTTTTATTTGTACAACAATCTTTAAAAATTTGGCATACTTAGGAAAGTTCTTAACTACACATCCATCAAGGGTACATTAACATGAATCTTATGGAAGAAATCATATACCTCTTGATCAAATTGTCCCTTTACTTGCTTAGGGACCACTTGTGCTTGTGGAAAGGAAGCTTCTTCTCATAATCTCTTGACTTTGCTTTCCTTCTTCCTTCCTTGAACTCTCCTTTCTTGTTTCACTTTGCTTGGCCTCTCCTTCTTTTTCCTTGCTAAACAACTCGGCCATAGTCCCCTTTTCCACCTTAGATGGTGGTTGCTCACATATGATCTCCTCAATGTTTTCATCCTCATCATCTCTATAAAAAGGTGCATCATTAGGAGCAAAAGAAAAACTGGAAACATTAACATCAATTGAAGAATTTAAAGAGGGCTTCTCGGCCTTCCCTTGTCTTTTGTCTTCTTGCACTCTTTCTCCCAACTCCTTGCCACTCCTCCATGTGATAGCATTAAGATTAGCTTTAGGATTAGCAATGGTGTTGGATGGTAATGTAAAGGCTTGAGCATTGGCTGTACTTAATTGGTTAGCAAGCATATTCATTTAAGAAGTAAGGGCATCAATTTTAGAGTTCATGTTCTCAGACTTGTTATCCATACTCTCTACCTTGTTCCCTAATCCATCATACATGTTTTTATACAAGGAGTTCATTTCAATCAACTGCTTACATAACACATTCACATCATTAGAAGAGTTTGAATTAGAAGAACTCTCAATTGGAACAAGCCTCCTATCACTATAAGAATTAGATGATGATGCAAGAGAATTACCACTTGGATTGTAGCTTTGAGAAGAGCTACCTTGAGACAAATGAGGTGGAGGGTCACGGCCAAAGGTGTTTTGATAGGATCCTTTGTTGATTGTCTTGTAAAGCCACATTTGGATTTGAATAGGAGAAATTAGGATGGTCTTTCCATAAAGGATTGTAAGTATTAGAATAAGCTCCTTGCCCTTGCCTCCCACCATAGGATTGTTTTCCATTGTAGATAGCATTTACTTGTTCAAACTTAATAGGACAATTGCTTTCTACATGCATAGGTGAGTCACAAAAAGTACAAGAATAAGGGACAAGTGCTTGAGAAGTACTTACATTGCTCACTTGAGATATTTGTGGAGCCAACATTCTCCCAATCTTGGCAGCTAGTAAGTCCACATATGAATCATTAAGAATTGAGGAACCTACCATATTCATATTTCTCTTTTCCCTTGTAGAGTATTGAGCACTACTTGAAGCCATCTTGTCAATTAGTTCCCAAGCCTTTAAAGAAGTGAGGTCAATCAAGCATCCACCACTAGTGGCATCAATGTTAACTTTGTCTCTTGGAATCAAGCCCTCATAGAAATATTGGACTAAATTCTCACTAGAAATTTGATGGTGTGGGCATTTAGCCAAAAGGCCTTGGAATTTAGTCCAATACTCATAGAGACTCTCATCCTCTCCTTATTGGACCCCACAGATTTGCTTCCTCAAATTGGTGACCTTGGAATTTGGAAAGAATTTATCTAAGAAGAGTCTTCTTAGCTCGGCCCATGTGCTTACTTTCACATAAGAAGGGTAGTTGAAATACCACTCCTTTGCTAAACCTTCAAGAGAAAATACAAAAGCCTTAGCTTGAACATCATCAACATTTACATGCATAGGCTTCATAATATCACAAACCAATAAGAGAGTATGCAAAAACCTATGGCAATCCTCTCCCGGTAACCCATGAAATTTAGGCAATGCATTAATCAAAGAGGATTTAATTTCAAATTGAACATTAGTAGGAGGAACATATAAGCTATAAGGAATATCATGCCAATTAGGTCAAGTTAATTGCCTAATGCTCCTCTCCTCTTTAGGGTTATGCAAGCCTTTAAATTCATTATTAACATGGCCATCATCATGCAAATTCTCATTCCCATTCGCATGGCCCTCATTATGCACATGCTCATGTCCTAAGATACCTTCCATTGTTGAATTACAAACCAAATGAGAATCAAGAATAGGTTGTGATCTTCTCAATCTAGAAATAGTTCTTTCAATTTCTGGATCTAATTCAACAAAAGACGTCTGTTTTCTTCGGGTCATGCACTGATCAAACTCAAAAAAAAAATTAAGAATAATGAACAAGCTAAACTAAAATATAAATAAATAAGAAACAATTCAAAACACACAAAAGCAAGAGAAATAATTTTTTTTATTTTTTTCTAATAAACTAAATAGCAACAAAATGAAAAAAATCAAAAAAAAAAACCAAACAAGTAGAAAGAGAGTTAGAAATGCTCAATCAAGAAGCTTTGGCAAATCTACAATTCACACAGTAGGCTCTTTGGATACAGTGAATTTATGAATTTTCTAGCAGCCAATCCACATGATAAATTCCCCTAAAAATTTTGTGAGAAACATGATAGATATACAGAAAAATTATACAAAAATTTCAGATTAAAAATCCTTTCCAATCGTTCCCAAAATTTTTTACAAGTTAGTCCACAGGTCTGGAGAAACAGGATTTTGTCCAGAAGACCTTCAGAGCTTCTAACAAACTTTCAAATAGAAAAATGGAAAAATTGAAGAAAATCCTAAACACAAGAAACAAAGATAAGATAGTGATAAGAAAAATGAAACTGGAATTAATCAATTTGAATGCACAGAGAGGGAGATATAAAAACTCAAAGTTGAAACAGGGTTTTAGGAGTCCTCTGTAAAGGCTCTCTGGACCTTGTTAAATTGTAAAATTTTCACAGGACACATCTGATAGAACACATTTGTTACCCACTTTTATTTGTCAATTAGGACCATTTTATTAATGATTTATCACCTTCAAGTGCACACATTGCATTAGATTTGGAACTTTGCCTAAGTTTCTAATATCAGTGCACTAGGGGCATTTTGGTCCAAAAAATGAACTTTTGAGAAAATGTACAAGAAAAATTGACAAAGTGCATTTTATGTCCAGTTGATGAATGGTGAAATTATATTTTTAAAATTCATTTTAGTTTGGGAGTAATTAAATAAAAAAGTCAACACTTTCTTAAGTGTCTTAGTTTGTCCTAGTTTTTGGTTTGCCTTTGTGTGAAAATTTTTATATAATTTTGTGCAGCCTAAAACTTAGTTAATTTAATAAATTCTCCCTTCTAATTATGAATTTAATTCTGGACATGAATTAGATTTTATTATATCATATGCTATTTAATTGAATTATGTGATTTATGTGACATAGGTGGCATGTGACTTGTGCATCAATTGGGCAATTGAGGTCAACACTCCTTGAGGACAATGGCTGATGGTTTGCACGTGAATTATGATTATTTTGAGGGATTAGATCAGCTAAAATGATGTGGATGACACATGGGAAATTAGGCACACATTGGAATCATCTACAAACCAATAGGAAGTTGCCACCTTGCAAGTGTGACAAGGCTCCCATTTACATTTTAATTTCTTTTTCCTTATTTTAATTAAGCTTCAGCTGATGGGAGACACCAAGGAGCACGCCATTTTAAGTCTCAAATGGGATCCAACACATATCTCATTCATCTTCCACATTCTCTCTCTCTTGTTCATAGTGTTCTTCATTTTCTCTCTTTTGTTCTTCATTTTCCAGCACCCTAACCTCCATTTTCAGCCACCAAACCTCCACAAAACTCATACCATTTTCTCCTTTCTTCATTTTCGTTCCATCCCTTCCATTTTCACAAGGATTGAAGCTCATTTTCATCATTCAAGAGCTATGGAGTTTGGCCTTCACAAGCAATCACTAGGGTTCTTGAAGATGAAGATTGGCTAAGTTTCTTTGTGGAATCCTAGAGAGATGAAGATGGAGGATGAGTCTTGAGCTTCAAATTGGCTAAGTTCTTTTGTTTCCTATCCTCTTCTCTTTTTACTAGATGGTTAGATTCCTTAATCTAGGGTTTAATCATCTTAGCTTATAAATTCTAATTTGAATTTGATGTTGATGTAAAGAGAGAGGATTGTTTCATTTAATTTCTTCCTTGGACAGCCATGACTGAATTTTGCCACTCTTTGTTTGGCACATAATCTTGTGTTTTTCAATTAGTGAATTTCTTGTGTTAATATTGCATAATCTTGTGGTGTTAATGCTTGTGTTGTTGAGTAGCTTGACATAATCTTGTGGTTGCTCAATTTATGTGTTTGACCATGGCTGTTGAGAGAGGATTTTGAGTGAATCACTTGGCTAATGTCTTCACCAATTGGTTAATTAAACTAGGGACTTTAATCTAAGACCTAGGGAGGTTAGCTAATTAGGTTAATTGGCTTAGGATAATTTTCTTAAGTCATGACAGCTTTAGTCAAGAGGAAAGGGAAGCTAAACTTAGCCTAATCATGAGAAGATAATGAGTCCAAAATCAACTAATCTCTAGGGTTCCATTATTGTAAAAAGGGAAGTTCATTTCACTCACTTTCACTAGCATTTTAATTACTTGCATATTAGGTAATTAGTTTAGATAATTAGCTAGATAACTAAATTCCTACAAACTTTGGTTGATTTATTTCACTAGATAACTTTCAATTAGACTTAAAACCATTCCTTGGGAGATGACCTAGGGTTGGCCCTATATTGCATTAGGGTTAGCTTTAGTATAATTTTGAGGATAAGCGACTAATTTCCTATCAAAATTTTGGCGCCGTTGCCGGGGAATGGTTTAAGTTTAATTCTAAGGTTGTTTAGTACTTAATTTACATTTTTAGTGTTCCTGAAAATCTTTTGAAAAATTATAAAAATTTGTTTTTTGTGTCTTTTTTAGTGTTTTTTGTGTGTTTTGAGTGTTTTTATTCTGTTTTGAAAAAGAAAAAAAAAATTAATGCAATTTTCGTTGGTTTGGTGTAGAGCTGAAAATACTCTGTTTCTAGTGTCTCTGTCTAAAATTGAAAAATTAACTGGGAATGAGTCTGAGGGAATTTGAACTTGAAATTTATTTCATTGAAAGCTCTATATCCTAGCTTCACTTTAAAATTGGTTTGGTCAATTTTGGACGTGGGAAGTGTCCTGTGGAAATTTTACAATCTAACAAGGTCCAGGGAGCCATTACAGAGAATTTCCAAAACCCTGTTTCAATTTTGAGTTAGCATATCTTCCTCTTTGTGCGTTCAAATTGATTGATTCCAGTTTCATTTTTCTTATCGCTGTCTTATCTTTGTTTCTTGTGTTTAGGATTTTCTTCAATTTTTCCATTTTCCTATTTGAAAGTTTGTTAGAAGCTCTGAAGGTCTTCTGGACGAAATCCTGTTTCTCCAGACTTGAGGACCAACTTGTGAAAAATTCTGGGAACGATTGGGCAGGATTTTTAATCTAAAAGTTTTATATAATTTTCCTGTATATCTCTTGTGTTTCTCATAAAAGTTTCAGGGGAATTTATCATGTGGATTTGCTGATAGAAAATTCACAAGTTCACTGTCTCCAGAGAGCCTACTGTGCGAATTCCAGAATTGCCAAAGCTTCTTGATTGAGCATTTCTAACTCTCTTTCTACTTGTTTGGTGTTATTTTTTTTTTCATTTTGTTGCTATTGAGTTTAATAAAAAAAAATTATTTCTCTTGCTGTTGTGTGTTTTGAATTGTTTCATGTTGATTTGCATTTTAGTTTAGTTTGTTCTTTGTTCTTAATTTTCTTGAGCTTGATTAGTGCATGACCCGAAGAAAACATACCTCTTTTGTTCAATTAGATCTAGAAATTGAAAGAACTATTTCTAGATTGAGAAGATCACAACCTATTCTTGATTCTCATTTGGTTTGTAATTCAACAATGGAAGGTATCTTAGGACATGAGCATGTGCATAATGAGGGCCATGGGAATGGGAATGAGAATTTGCATGATGATGGCCATGTTAATAATGAATTTGAAGGCTTGCATAACCCTAGAGAGGAGAGGAGCATTAGGCAATTAACTCAACCTAATTGGCATGATAATCCTTATGGCTTATATGTTCCTCCTACTAATGTTCAATTTGAAATTAAATCCTCTTTGATTAATGCATTGCCTAAATTTCATGGGTTACCGGGAGAGGATTGCCATAGGTTTTTGCATACTTTCCTATTGGTTTGTGATACTATGAAGCCTATGCATGTAAATGTTGATGATGTTCAAGCTAAGGCTTTTGTATTTTCTCTTGAAGGTTTAGCAAAGGAGTGGTATTTCAACTACCCTTCTTATGTGAAAGTGAGCACATGGGCCGAGCTAAGAAGACTCTTCTTAGATAAATTCTTTCCAAATTCCAAGGTCACCAATTTGAGAAAGCAAATCTATGGGGTCCAACAAGGAGAGGATGAGAGTCTCTATGAGTATTGGACTAGATTCCAAGGCCTTTTGGCTAAATGCCCACACCATCAAATTTCTAGTGAGAATTTAGTCCAATATTTCTATGAGGGCTTGATTCCAAGAGACAAAGTTAACATTGATGCCGCTAGTGGTGGATGCTTGATTGACCTCACTTCCTTAAAGGCTTGGGAACTAATTGACAAGATGGCTTCAAGTGGTGCTCAATACTCTACAAGGGAAAAGAGAAATGTGAATATGGTAGGTTCCTCAGTTCTTAATGATTCATATGTGGACTTGCTAGCTGCCAAGATTGGGAGAATGTTGGCTCCACAAATATCTCAAGTGAGCAATGTAAGTACTTCTCAAGCACTTGTCCCTTATTCTTGTACTTTTTGTGACTCACCTATGCATGTAGAAAGCAATTGTCCTATTAAGTTTGAACAAGTAAATGCTATCTACAATGGAAAACAATCCTATGGTGGGAGGCAAGGGCAAGGAGCTTATTCTAATACTTACAACCCTTCATGGAGAGACCATCCTAATTTCTCCTATTCAAATCCAAATGTGGCTTTACAAGACAATCAACAAAGAGGATCCTATCAAAACACCTTTGGCCGTGACCCTCCACCTCATTTGTCTCAAGGTAGCTCTTGTCAAAGCTACAATCCAAGTGGTAATTCTCTTACACCTTCTTCTAATTCTTATAGTGATAGGAGGCTTGTTCCAATTGAGAGTTCTTCTAATTCGAACTCTTCTAATGATGTGAATGTGTTACGTAAGCAGTTGATTGAAATGAACTCTTTGTATAAAAACATGTATGATGGCTTAGGGAACAAGGTAGAGAGTATGGGTAACAAGTGTGAGAACATGAACTCTAAAATTGATGCCCTTACTTCTCAAATGAATATGCTTGCTAAACAAGTAAATGCTATCTACAATGGAAAACAATCCTATGGTGGGAGGCAAGGGCAAGGAGCTTATTCTAATACTTACAACCCTTCATGGAGAGACCATCCTAATTTATCCTATTCAAATCCAAATGTGGCTTTACAAGACAATCAACAAAGAGGATCCTATCAAAACACCTTTGGCCGTGACCCTCCACCTCATTTGTCTCAAGGTAGCTCTTGTCACAGCTACAATCCAAGTGGTAATTCTCTTACACCTTCTTCTAATTCTTATAGTGATAGGAGGCTTGTTCCAATTGAGAGTTCTTCTAATTCGAACTCTTCTAATGATGTGAATGTGTTACGTAAGCAGTTGATTGAAATGAACTCTTTGTATAAAAACATGTATGATGGCTTAGGGAACAAGGTAGAGAGTATGGGTAACAAGTGTGAGAACATGAACTCTAAAATTGATGCCCTTACTTCTCAAATGAATATGCTTGCTAACCAATTAAGTGCAGCCAATGCTCAAGCCTCTACATTACCATCCAACACCGTTGCTAATCCTAAAGCTAATCTTAATGCTATCACATTGAGGAGTGGCAAGGAGTTGGGAGAAAGAGTACAAGAAGACAAAAGACAAGGGAAGGCCGAGAAGCCCTCTTTAAATTCTTCAATTGATGTTAATGTTTCTAGTTCTTCTTTTGCTCCTAATGATGCATCTTTTTGTAGAGATGATGAGGATGAAAACATTGAGGAGATCATATGTGAGCAACCACCATCTAAGGTGGAAAAGGGGACTATGGCCGAGTTGTTTAGTAAGGAAAAAGAGGGAGAGGCCGAGCAAAGTGAAACAAGAAAGGAGAGTTCAAGGAAGGAAGAAGGAAAGCAAAGTCAAGAGATTATGAAGAAGCTTCCTTTTCCACAAGCACAAGTGGTCCCTAAGCAAGTAAAGGGACAATTTGATCAAGAGGTATATGATTTCTTCCACAAGATTCATGTTAATGTACCCTTGATGGATGTAGTTAAGAACTTTCCTAAGTATGCCAAATTTTTGAAAGATTGTTGTACAAATAAAAGAAAATTTAGGCCTAATGCAAGGGTACAATTACCCTCATCTGTGAGTGCTATCATGAAGCCTCAACTCCCTATAAAATGTGAGGACCCTGGTTCCTTCACAATTCCATGCAAGATTGGCAACACACATTTTTCTCATGCATTGATAGACTTAGGTGCAGCCATTAATGTTATGCCTCTTTCAATTTATCATGCCTTGAGTCTTGATTGCATGCATAAGACACCTATGATATGCCAATTAGCGGATAGAAGTGTTAGAAGACCACATGGAGTAGTAGAAGACTTGTTGGTTTGTGTTAAAGGTCTATTATTTCCTGTGGATTTCTATGTGCTTGATATGTCAAAAGAAGGGAGTGGGGATGATATTTTGATTTTAGGAAGGCCATTTATGAGGACTGCCCGTACATTGATTGACATGGAAAAAGGTAGTTTGATTTTGAAATGTGGAGAGGATCATGTTATTTTTAATATATATGAAGCAATGAAACATCCTTTTGAGGATTATTCTTTGTTAGGTGTAAGTTCCATTGAGTTATTGCTTCATGATGCTTGTGAGTCTCACATGCTTGATTCTTTCTCACATGTTGATGATGATTTGTCTCTTGTTACTACTACATGTATTGATGGATGTAGTTGTCCTATTTGTTTAGAGATTGATGCATGCTTGAATGATGCAACTACTTCTTCTCATGATTTGTTTAAAATATCTCCTATGCTTGATCTTGAAATGCTTGAGAAGGGTATATCTTCTTGTGTTGTAGGTACTAAAGCCATTAAGGCCGAATCTATGAGTTTTTCTCCACTCGAGCTTGATGTTCTTAGGATTCCCAAGCTATTGGAGGAAAATTCTACACTTTCACATGTCGAGGCCGTGGCTCAAGTCCAAGCACTTGAGGACAAGTTGCAAGAAAAGGGGGAGGCTGTAAAGAAAGAAGAGGAGAAATCAAAAACAAGTGACAAGCCTAAAAGACAAGATAGTACCATGGAATATTCCACCAAATTAGACTTGAAGAAGCTCATTCCCTCTTGTGTAGAGCCACCTACCTTGGAGTTGAAGCCTTTACCATCCAATCTCAAGTATGCATATCTCATTGAGAATGAGAAGCTTCCGGTAATAATTTCTAACTCTTTATCTCTTGAGGAAGAAAATGCATTACTTGATGTGTTGAGAAAGAACATACATGCTATTGGTTGGACTTTGGCTGACATTCCTGGTATTGACCCTATTGTGTGCACACATAAAATTTTTCTTGAGGACAATGCTAAGCCCATTAGGCAACCACAAAGGAGACTTAACCCATTGATTTTAGATGTGGTAAAGAAAGAGGTTGTTAAGCTACTTAGTGCTGGGATCATCTATCCTATAGCTGACAGTGAGTGGGTGTCTCCAACCCAAGTTGTACCTAAGAAAGGGGGGATTACTGTGGTAAAAAATGAGAAAGGAGAGCTTGTTCCAACTAGAGTTCAAAATGCTTGGAGAGTGTGCATAGACTATAGGAAGCTCAATAATGTGACTAGGAAGGACCATTTTCCTTTGCCTTTTATTGATCAAATGCTTGAGAGATTGGCTTCCAAGTCCCATTATTGCTTCCTAGATGGGTTTAGTGGGTATTTTCAGATTCCCATAGCTCCTAGTGACCAAGATAAGACTACCTTTACATGCCCCTTTGGTACATTTGCCTATAGGAGGATGCCCTTTGGTCTTTGCAATGCACCTGGTACTTTTCAAAGATGCATGATGTCCATATTTTGTGATTTTATTGAACATTGCATGGAAGTCTTTATGGATGATTTTACTGTGTATGGTGAGTCCTTTGATTCATGCTTGCATTCTTTAGATAAAGTGCTTGGTAGGTGCATTGAAAAGAAGCTTGTGCTTAACTTTGAAAAATGCCATTTCATGGTAGATAAAGGAATTGTTTTAGGCCATTTGATTTCTTCCAATGGCATAGAGGTGGATAAGGCCAAAGTAGATGTGATTGCTTCTTTGCCATATCCTGTTTGTTTGAAAGATTTGAGATCATTTTTGGGACATGCAGGCTTTTATAGGAGATTTATAAAGGGGTTTAGTGAAATTGCTTTGCCTATGTCTAAACTCTTACAAAAAGATGTTGATTTTGTTTTTGATGATGCTTGCAAAAGGAGTTTTGACACTTTGAAAAGCATGCTCATTTCCCCTCCCATTCTTAAAGCCCCAAATTGGTCTTTACCTTTTGAGTTGTCATGTGATGCTTCTAATTTTGCTGTGGGAGCTATGCTTGGTCAAAGAGAGGGCAAGTTATCATATGTGATTGCTTATGCATCTAGGACCCTAGATTCAGCTCAGGTTAATTACACCACAACTGAGAAAGAGTTGTTTGCTATTGTTTTTGCACTTGATAAATTTAGATCATATCTTCTTAACTCTAAAGTTGTTGTGTACACTGACCATGCTGCTGTGAGGTACTTGTTTAAGAAGACAGATTCTAAGCCTCGCTTGATTCGATGGGTGATCTTAATGCAAGAATTTGATGTGGAGATAAGGGATAGGAGTGGTTCTACCAATCAAGTAGCGGATCATTTGTCTAGACTACCTCATTTAAAAGCTACTATGGTAAACTCTAACCCTACTATTCCTTGTGATTCATTTCCTGATGAGGCATTGTGTGCCATTTCATCTAAGCCTCCATGGTATGCCTCTTTTGCTAACTATATTGAGTGTAGAGTCTTGCCTCCTTGTGCTTCACGTTTTGCCATTGAAAAATTGAAAAGAGAGTCTAGATTTTACATTTGGGAACCACCTTTGATGTGGAAGATTTGTAGTGATAAAGTGATTAGGAGGTGTGTTGATGATGTTGATGTGCCTTCTGTTCTTGAATTTTGTCACTCTCATGCATGTGGTGGTCATTTTAGCTCAAATAAGACAGCTAGGAAGGTTTTAGATTGTGGATTGTATTGGCCTAGCTTGTTTAAAGACTCTTATGAATTTTGTAAAGCATGCTTGAAATGTCAAAAGGTTAGTAGTTGGGGTAAGAGACATGAAATGCCTCAACAACCCATTTTATTTTGTGAGATTTTTGATGTTTGGGGCATTGACTTCATGGGTCCCTTTCCACCATCCTTTAGTTTTGAGTACATATTACTTGGTGTTGATTATGTTTCAAAGTGGATTGAAGCCATTCCTACTAGAACTTGTGATGCTAAGATTGTTTTGAAGTTTCTCAAATCTAATATTTTTTGTAGGTATGGAGTTCCTAAGGCCTTGGTAAGTGACCAAGGATCCCACTTTTGCAATAAGATGATGAAGGCTCTCTTGGCTAAATATGGGGTGCATCACAAAATCTCTACACCATATCATCCCCAAACTAATGGCCAAGCCGAAGTATCAAATAGAGAAGTCAAGAAAATCCTAACCAAGGTGGTGAACACAAATAGGAAGGATTGGTCTTTACACTTGGAGGATGCTTTGTGGGCTTATCGGACCGCTTATAAGACTCCCATTGGCATGTCTCCTTTTCGATTGGTGTATGGAAAGGCTTGCCACCTCCCTGTGGAGATAGAGCATAGGGCCTATTGGGCCATCAAGAAACTAAACTTGGATTTCCATCTTTCGGCTAAGGAGAGATTTCTTCAAATGCAAGAACTTGAGGAGCTTAGGTTGGATGCCTATGAGTCTTCTAGAATCTATAAGGAGAAAACAAGGATCCTTCATGACAAGCTAATCTTGAGGAAAAAGTTCCAAGAAGGAGATCAAGTCCTCTTGTTCCAAACAAGGTTTATTCATAAGCATGCCAAGTTGAAGTCTAAGTGGGAGGGACCATATCTAGTGACCAAGGTGTTTCCCTATGGGGTTTTGCAACTCTTGAATAAAGCCACGGGTTCCACTATGCAAATCAATGGTCACCTATGCAAGCTCTACAAAGATGCCAAATCACTTCAAAAGGAGGAGGACTTCTCTCAACATGTTTTTGAACCACCATGATAAGGTTGTATCTCTCTAACCTTGAGCTTTTACCTTCCTTTAATTGATATATTTAATGATAGGTATAGTTCAAGTGTGGGGGAGATGAACCTAGTAGGAAAAATTAGAGTTTATTGCTTTATTTGACTTCTTTGTTTTGTGTTTTAGTTTGAAAAAAAAAAATCTGCACCACACTTTTGTTATGCATTCATTATTGATCTCACTTATTTTATCACTAGTCTATACATACATTGAGGACAATGCATGATTTAAGTGTGGGGGAGAGAAATAAACATTTTGTTTTGTTTGTTTGGTTTTGTTTGGTTTTGCAAAAAAAAAAATTCAAAAAAAAAAAATTTTTTCTTTGTTTTGTTTTGTTTGAGGTTACTTAATTACCTAGCTCTTGAATGGATATTTTGATTCTTGAGATGTGGTAATTTTTAGGATTGAATAGGTGTGAAGTGAACATTCTTTTACCTTGAATTAATGGATTAGAGTGGCATATTACCCATTCATGGAAGAGGCTAAACACTCATGTGTGATTAATTCCTTAGTGATGTTACCCTCTAGAATTTGTTTCACTTCTTAATTAAGACCATATATCTTGCACTTGTTTGATAGGAGATGAGAGATGGCATTCATAAAAAATAGCCAAGAGCCAAATAGCCAACCTATTATTATTTATTATCCTTTGTTAGCCACTTTGAGCCTTTGGTTGATTCCTAAAAAAAAAAATATTCACCCTATTTTTCCCCAAGGAATGCATGTTACACTTTATATGTCTTTTAATATTCATTGCAGTCCTAGATCAAATGAGTGGATGCCTATTATCATTTCTCTATCCATTACTTCTATTGTTTCAAAGAGTTAGGGGCAACCAAAAAAAAAAACAACCAAAGATAGATTTGAAAAAAAAAAATTAGTCAAAAGAAAAAAATAAGTTGCTAGAAAAGAAAAAAAAAAAAAGAAGAAAAGAAAGAAAAAGAAAAAAAAGAAAAAAAAAAAATAAAAGTTGCCTAGCTCATCCATTCCATTTGTTTTATTATTTCTTATCATTTTTTCCATCATCATTGTGTTAATGTGTTCACTCATTGAGTTAGGTTATGCTTTGCCATTAAGGGGATATATCTTGATTTAGCATTATTTTGATGCTAACCCTATTTTTTTTTTATATACATGCATTCTTAGACATCCTTTCATTACTATATCACAACCTAATAAAGTCCATTTGATTCTTGATTGCAAGTGCTATTAGTGATGGAGAAGGGTAGAAGGGTTACAAATTCATAGTAGGGTTTATCCTAAGAAATTTTGAGTGTAAAGCACTAAGTGTAAAGGGACTAATCCTCCTATTTGTATCACCACCTTGGTTAGGATCTTCTTGACTTCTCTATTTGATACTTCGGCTTGGCCATTAGTTTGGGATGATACGGTGTAGAGATTTTGTGATGCACCCCATTATTTAGCTAAGAGAGCCTTCATCATCTTATTGCAAAAGTGGGATCCTTAGTCACTTACCCAAGGCCTTAGGAACTCCATACCTACAAAAAATATTAGATTTGAGAAAACTTCAAAACAATCTTAGCATCACAAGTTCTAGTAGGAATGGCTTCAATCCACTTTGAAACAATCAACACCAAGTAATATGTACTCAAAACTAAAGGATGGTGGAAAGGGACCCATGAAGTCAATGCCCCAAACATCAAAAATCTCACAAAATAAATGGGTTGTTGAGGGCATTCATGTCTCTTACCCAACTACTAACCTTTTGACATTTCAAGCATGCTTTACAAAATTCATAAGAGTCTTTAAACAAGTTAGGCCAATACAATCCACAATCTAAAACCTTCTAGCTGTCTTATTTGAGCTAAAATGACCACCACATGCATGAGAGTGACAAAATTCAAGAACAGAAGGCACATCAACATCATCAACACACCTCCTAATCACTTTATCACTACAAATCTTCCACATCAAAGGTGGTTCTCAAATGTAAAATCTAGACTCTCTTTTCAATTTTTCAATGGCAAAACGTTAAGCACAAGGAGGAAGACTCCACACTCAATATAGTTAGCAAAAGAGGCATACCATGGAGGCTTAGATGAAATGGCACACAATGCCTCATCAGGAAATGAATCACAAGGAATAGTAGGGTTAGAGTTTACCATAGTAGCTTTTAAATGAGGTAGTCTAGAAAATGATCCGCTACTTGATTGGTAGAACCACTCCTATCCCTTATCTCCACATCAAATTCTTGCATCAAGATCACCCATCGAATCAAACGAGGCTTAGAATCTGTCTTCTTAAACAAGTACCTCACAGCAGCATGGTCAGTGTACACAATACTTTAGAGTTAAGAAAATATGATCTAAACTTATCAAGTACAAAAAACAATAGCAAACAACTCTTTCTCAGTCGTGGTGTAATTAACCTGAGCTGAATCTAGGGTCCTAGATGCATAAGCAATCACATATGATAACTTGCCCTCTCTTTGACCAAGCATAGCTCCCACGGCAAAATTAGAAGCATCACATGACAACTCAAAAGGCAAAGACCAATTTGGGGCTCTAAGAATGGGAGGGAATGAGCATGCTTTTCAACAGTGTCAAAAACTCCTTTTGCA
>NW_026557545.1:0-18352 GCF_029017545.1 Prosopis cineraria | reverse complement strand
TTTGTCAATTATTAATTTTCTTTTATTTCTTTTATTAAATTTTATGTTCATTTGTAAATACTAGTCCTATCATAACAAATTTTACTTATTATTTTTTATCCTGGTAATAATTTTATACCTCCTAGTTTATGATATATTAATAATATTTTATTCATATTTTCATCAGCTCTTAAAATACAAAAGTCAGTATTTATTGTAAATTTAGTTTTTGCTATATTAAATTTTCAGTTAATATCCTAAAATACTATCTTTAACACCACTTATTATTCTTCCATCAGTTATTAATATTCTATTAGTGAGTTTCTTCCTTTTTAAAAATAAGCTTTACTAATAATTGTACTCTAGCAATATATATTTCTGTTACTTCATCTTTAAATGGTAATCTATTAATTTCAGTATCTATTAAAGCTTTACTTATTAAAGGTATTCTCAATACTCCTTTTGTTAATGTTGATTTCTATAGGGTGTTTCTTTTCTAAAACTACACATGCATATTTTTCTTGTTTTTTAGATTTTACAAGTTTCCTACTTTATTCGTAAAACTTTCATTTTTTAATTCTTCAGGTTTTAAATTAATTTTAAATCTCTTATCTTTTCATATTGTTTTGGTTAAAAGTCATTCTTTTTTGAATTATTTCTTCTTCTGCACTTACAACTTCTTCATATTCATATATTCATTTTGATTACTACTTCAGGTCAGTTCATCTTCTAATCTATTCTCATATATATATATATAACTCTTTTCTTCTTTGATTCAGTTTCAGTTTACTAATTATTTTTAATTTATAAATTTCTATATTTGAACTATTTATTTATTTTTTATTTCAGATAATTCTTCATCATATCCTATAGGTTCTAAATTTTCTTTATATGCTTCTTCTATTATTTTCATATTTTTCTATCTTTCTTACTTGGATAGTTAGTGAATATATGTTTTAATTCTCCACATTATAACATTTATATTCTTAGGTTTTTTATTATAATTTATATTTCTTTTCCCTTTTCTTTTAAAGAATTTTCTTAGTTTATATTTACTATGTTTTTTTATATTTTTCTTTTGGATATTTTTTAAATTTTATTTTTAATATTCTTTTTTTCTTTTTATTTCATATTTTTGTAGTTATATCTCCATTTATGTCCTTCATTACTTCTCCACATCTTAGAATTGCTTTATTAGTTTTACAATATTTCATATTTTTCCATGCAATTTTAGATTTATCAGCTATATATTTCTTAAAATAATTCTCTTCTTCCCATATATTACTTATTTAATACATTTATTGGACCTTATTTTATGTCATCTATTATGTCTTCTCCTTCTGAAGTTATTTGATAAGTATTATAATAATCATCTAATATTGTATCTGATAATAATTTTGATAGTTTTCGATAAAATAAATCTAAATAAAATCTTTGTTCTTTTAATTCTCCTAATCTTGCTTCATAATAATATTTTTATATTCACATATAAAAGCATTTAAATATTTGGTTCTAATGAATATAATTCTATCTCATGTAATATTTTTATAGCATCTTTTTCTTTACTTATTTCTTTTATATCTCTTGTTATTCCTACACAATTCATTTAGTAATGCTTTTTGGTATTTTTCTATTATCATTGCTAATATTCTTTTCTATTTCCATAACTTTTTTCTAGTTTTCTAAAAAATTTTCTGAATTCATGGGATTTACTCTTCCACCAATTTTGTACATTTTCTAAAAATGTTGCTTCTATAGTTTGTATATTACATTTTTTTCTACTAATGTTATTAATGTTGCTTTTCCCCATTCTTTTATTATTTTACTATTATCCAAATTACAATCTAAATCTAACCATATTCCTAAATTTGATATTTGTTTACTTTCATGTGTGCTAATGATGTTGGTATAAATTTCATTATTTTTTGGTATATCAAATGTAGCTTGAAAAGGTATATTATTACAATATGTTTTATTTGGTTTTATAAAATCTGTTTCATAATTTGATAAGTGTTCATCTTGTTCTAACATTCTTATATCTCTTTGTTCTTATGATATTCTACTTGATTCTACATTCCCATTATTGCTACAGGATTTGACCGATACTAATTCAGGTCATAGCAGAATATGAAAGGTTTCCAATCCTCTTTCATACTGAGATTAACAAACCGGCAGTCTCTTAAGCCTGGCTATAGGCCTTTCACAGAATCACTTCCCTCAGACCAGCATAGCACAGCCTTCCTTCATTTCGTACTAAAGGCATAACCATAACAATACATAACCAATAATTTTCCTTACAGGATCATTGCAAAAATCTAAAATTTTTGTTAAGTACTAGATAATAATTCCCCCTTAACCCCTAAAAAAATTACTCAGCCATGCCTGTTAATCTTCAATACTTGCAAAGGTTAAAATAATTGAAACAAAATACTTTTTTTGATAGTAAGGAATCAGGATTACAAGAGAGAGGCAAAGAACTCAAGTGCTCAAGAGAAAGCTCTAAGGTTCTCATGTCGTGCCTCAGAGATTATATGGCTTTATATAGAGTTGGCATTACAATCCTGGTTACAAGTTTTACTCAACCATAGTTAACTAAAAATAAAACTAGTGAGCGATAATGACTTAATAATTACAGCTTTACTTCGAAGCCAAGATAATCTTTTGTCTTTGTCAACCATCCTCTTGTCTTATCATCTTCTTTCGGCTACTTTCATCGATTTCTTTGTCTGTCATTTACTTTTCTTCAACTGTCGGCAACTACTTTTGTCCTATTACATAAATGGGGATGTAAACTAGAAAAGATGAAAGAAAAAGGGAGAAAAGAAGATTAAAAAATAAAATTTAAAAAATATTCAAAAGAGAAATATTATAAAAAAACATAGTAAATATAAACCAAGAAAATTCTTTAAAAGAAAAGGAAAAAGAAATATAAATTATAATAAAAAAACCTAAAACATATAAATGTGATAATTGTGGAGAATTAGGACACATATCACCTAACTGTTCAAGTAAGAAAGATAAGAAAATTATGAAAAATAAAAAAGCATATAAAAAAAATTTAGAACCTATAAGATATGATAAAAAATTATCTAAAAGAGAAAATAAATTAAATGGTTCATACATAGAAATTTATAAATTTAAAATAATTATAAATATATATTTGAATATTTATTTAATAAATATTTACATATATATATATTTATATAAAATATAAAATTTAAAATATAATTATATATAGATATATATATATTCATATGTATGTATATATATCAAACACATATATATGATATATAAAATATAATATGTATATTATATTATGTTATGTTAGTTTTAAATTTAATTTTATATGATAGATTAAATTTAATAACTAACATGACATGAGAGAATATCATGTTAGTTTTATAATTTAAATTTATAAGATAATTTGAATTAGATATGATATCAGGGACTAAATTTATGAGATAAATTAAATTAAATTTTTGTGGGCTTTTAAATGAAAGATGAAAACCCTGATCCATAAACTATATATAAATAGGGATGTCCTTTATGAAGGATGAGAGAGTTAGAAAAGTTCTGACAGTAAGAATACTTTGAGAGCCATGAAACACCCTACAAAAAGAAAAATAACGTTTAAAGAAGAACAAACGCTGGGAGTACTAGCATGCTATTCGAGTTAGAGAACTGTTCATGTGAATACTAATAAAGAAAGCAAATCTACGTTATCAGCCTCCGAAATCCAAATTCTTGAAGAGAACATGTGCCAAGTTTGAAGAATTAAAAGGTAACTCTTCTATCTACCTTAACTTAAATAAGTTCGTTCAGTCTATATCAGGATAGGAACTCTAAAATTTTAATCTTCCGTTGCGCCTCCTATTCAACAATAAAAGAGGAAAACTAGGGTTTTTTGAGAGAAGGTTCATTTTTTACATTCTCTAAAGGTCAAGGGCTGATTTTGAGAGTTTAGGAGTAAGATAACTTATTATCATCTACATTTTCATTAAGGTTTCCATCACTTTTCTCTTTCTTTCTCCTATGTATTTGAATTTGAACCATTGTTATGCTATTTTATGTGTTATTTAACTATGTGTGCTAAATTTTGACGCTCCAATGTCCTATGAAATCATTTTGCTTCGTTTGTACCTTGATTTACTAATTACTTGATGATTGATAAATGTTTTGTGTTTTAATTCTAGTTTATTGTTATATAGCTTGATGATTGGCCTTCATTAAATGATAATTAAGAGGAACAAAATGAACATGGGAAAGAAGATTCTATTTGGACCATTTGGATTGAATGTTTAGGATTAATTATAGTTAATTTGCCTCTAGAACAGGAATGTACCTAAAGGAATTAAGTGGTATAAAAAAATTTGAATTTAATTCTCTTAATCTAATTTTGGCAAGGAATTTTTTTAGTTAGACTTAAGTAGGATTTTGGGTAATTAGAAGATATTCAAGATTAATTCTAGTGGCCTAATCCTTAAAACTGAAATTAAAATCAATTTAATTGGTAAGTTAAGTGTAATGGAACATATGAAGGATTAGAACTTTAAGGTGATTTCCTAATCATTTTTTAACTTTAGATTGCTTCAAAATCTTAGTTTCTCAGTTCACGTTTTTATGTTTTTAAGGAAGAATGACAAAGAAATCTCAAAAAGATCAATTATTTCAAGTTAGGTCCCAAATATCAAATTTTAAGAATTTGTAACTTAATCTCTCAATTTTACAATTTCATTGTAATGAATTTATAATTTGTATTCTAAATTTTCATAGGAAAAAAACATTTTTTATCCTTCAACTATGATAATTTAAAAAATAAATTGTAAATTCATTATAATGCAATTGTAAAATTAAAAAATCAAATTGTAAATTTTTAGAGTTTAATATTTAAAATTTAATTTAAATTAATTGATCATTTTCAGATTTCTTTATCATTATTTTCTTTTTTATTTCCTGCTACCTCAATGTTTCGATGAATCTTGTGACCTAGGGAGACAGAGAGCTTCGAGAATTCTCTTCCTCCACCCTCCATCACCACCGCTGTTATTCTTGTTCTTTTATCTGCTTCTTTCGTTGTTCTTTGTCTTCTTGGTCATCGCTGGTGATTGTGTACGGAGCAACTTAGCTCGACGACACTACAGATTGAAGTTTTGGATATTGAAGTCCATCTGCTTCTTCCCTGTTTTGCATCGTCAGGTCATTCTTCCTCAATCCAGCGTTGCATATTCTTCTTCCTTATCGTTGTTGTCCGCGTCGCTGCCGTTCTTCTTTCTGTATTTACTTCGTGCTAGTACTATCTCTAGGAGTGAGGAAGAGCTTCGTAACCTGTTTTCCCTTTCTCCTCTGCTCCTTGGTGAGTTTAAACTTCATCCTTTTTCCTTTCTTGCATTGGACCTGTGAACGTGTGGTGATTGGATTGCTACAAATTTGTGATTCTTCCTCTTTATTCCAGCTGATGTGTGATTGGGAATTAGAAGGGGTTCGCTTAGCTTGAAATTTGAATGTGGATTTGCGGCATTGCTATTGAATAACATTAAAATTAATAAAAATTAAATTTTACAGTAAAGCATAATTTAAATTATCTTTTTAAAAATTAATAAATTAATTATTTAAATTAAGATTATAAAAAATTAAATAATTAAAGAATTTTTTTAATAAAGGAATTAATTTAAAAAATAAATTAAAAATAAAGAAAATTCAACTTAAAAAATTACCAAGAATAAGTAGTATAATCAATTATAATTCAATCACCTAAATTTAATCTTTTCCGTCTATAAAATAAAATAATTTTATCTAACTTTATTATTCTAGTTTCATTATATATTTTTAAATTATCACTCAAGAATTAAACAATAAATTAAGTTATAAATTAATTAAAAATTTTTCTTAACCCACAACTTAACAACTGTTTTAAGTTAGCCACACTAGAAACAAGTATGAGTAATCATTCAAGCCATGCCAAATTACTTTTATAATGCTATATCAATCGATTATAGCAAATAAAATCTTAAATAAAATTTATAATTTAAAATTATGCAATAAAGTTATTCTAATCAGTAATAATAATTAAAACAAAAAATTCAGAGGTAGAGAAAAGAAGAGCAAATTGAAATAAAGTTAAAATAAAATTTTCTTTTAATCTCAAAAACTTTGATTAAAATTTAAAATTATAATTTATGATTGATCACACTAAAAAAATTAACCTTTCATGAAACTAAAAATCAAACAAAACCACGTATTAAAATGAGAAGCCATTGCTCATGGAAAATGAGGAAGAGCTCTCTGTTCTGCACCAACTCCTTCGTAAAAATCCTGATGTGCGTCGCCTCCTGTACCTTTTATTTGCCAAGAGCCGTGCGTTCCTTTGTAACTAAAACTTAATAATTTAATAAAATAATAAAACTACCCTTAAAAACCTAAATGAAAACTACACTAAAAAATTTAAAATAAATAAAAATAAATTTTTACAATTTGATTCTTGATTTAATCTTTAAGTATGCTCATATTCTTCTTATTCAAAATAATCTCCATTAATATTCTTCAAATTGAATCTAGAATATCAACACAAATAGAATAAAATTAAATAGAAACTGTATAAAAATATCAAAGATATTATTTATATTTTAAAATTAAATATTTATATAGTTAAAATCCAACAGCTGAAGATTGGCTAATAAAATCAAATGGTATCCAATTAAACTCAATTAACCTCAAATGAATATTTAAAAGTCTAAATTAAATGAATAAAAATATATAAAATCATTATTTATCAATTTGATTTTTATTTGAGTTGAAAAACTAATATTGTTGAAGGAATGACATGCGATGATTTCTAGAACTTGCATTTGAATTTTCTTTCATGGATCTAACTTTTATTTTTTGTATAATAGAACTTTAGAACTTTAGCTGTCAAACTCTGTTCAGTGGTAGTTTTGTTTTCTAGTTTGTCATACCCTGAATATTGCCTTTGTAAGGGTTATTTAATCTTTAGTGCTGCCTAAGTAAAGAAGAGCACGTGAAGCGTGGCTATTGTCCATGATTACAAGGAGTAAGGCATGTGGATAAACAGTCATATGGTTTTGCAAATTCTGTAATAATTAAAAAAAAAAAAACAAGAAGAAGAAGAAAGAAAGAGAAAGAGAAAGAGAGAAGTAAAAAAAAAAAGAACGTAATTTGTCAAACACATTAGTTACCTGTGATTAATGGCTTATCCAATTCATGATTATGTATTGCGATAGTAAAGTACTATAAATGCTACGTAATCCAAGTTCATTGCTTATTGGGTGAAGAGGATTGCAAAAAAACAAAAAAGAAGAGATGGTATCAAGAACAAGAAGAAGGGAGAAAATTATTTAGTTAGATGTGACGTTTTAATCAGTTCAAGGATGAAGTTATGAATGTCTACACATTTAATCTTATACATTTTTGTAGCTACATGGTTACCATCACAATATATAGTAATAATGGTTGTTTGATGAAAGGTTTGATAAATGAAGCTAATTGAATGGGATAAAGAAGATTAGTGATGTTAAATAAGATATGGTAGAATTTGTTTATTTTCTATAGAAAATCTTTAAAAAAAACCTTGAATATTGTTTATATGTGTGTATGTCGCATATTTATTTATTAAAACCAACATGGCATTTTATTTGTGAAAGATTGATGTGGAGAAATTCTTTTTCATCTCTCTAAATTTGTTTGGATTGAAATTTTGAGTTTATAAAGTGTTAAAAGAAATTAGGGAAAATTTCATTTAAGGACTATGGAAGCAACATATCTTCATGTGGCTCCTGAAAGATTGCAAATTTCAATTCAATCTCCTAGGACTAAATTAAAAATAATTTGATGAGGAAAAGACAAAGCTGCCCTCAATGCAAATATTAAAGAAATGACCTGCTGATGATAAAAAGAAGAAATGCTTGTAAAACAAAAAACCTCTATATGTAGTTTTGCATTTCTCGATCTTCACCTTTAGGAGTAGCGGCTATTAATGTTCATCACCTACGAGTCCATGAGATTTATTCCCCACCTCCTATTTGGTTACACATTCTTTACATAATGTGATTCTTTCTTCTCCATGTAAAATGATCGGATACGAAACGGGACCAGCATCAACCAGGGACTGCTTTAGAGGACAACTTGGTAGCAATCAATTGTATGGAGGTAAAATACTTTCATTTGTAATAATCAAAAGCACCTTCTATTAAATGCATATGTTATGGGTATGGGTATGGGTATCGGTATAGGTATAGGTTTAGTGAGAGGAATGAGCATAAGATGAATCAATCGATTTGCTTGAAAGAGTTGGTGCTTTTAGTTGATGAAAAGTGTCAATGTCAAAATTTAGAAATACAAAGCTATTGGGTATTGAAATTTCTGTGATTGTATAATGAGTTGTTAAAAACTTTATGTTATATTGTTAATTTTTACAATTCTTATTGTAAAGTTATGAGTTTGTCCAGTACTAATAAAGTAATTGAAGTTAATATTTTAATGACATATAGGTTGAGATTACTTATGGATTCGAGTTCTGTAAAGCAATTATTTTGCATCTTCCATACAGGAGGTGAATTTGTCAACAATTTAGAGGGAAATACAAGATATGAGGGTGGGATTATAAGTGAAAGACTAATAAGACAAGGGATGAACTCTGAAGAACTAAAAAATATGATCTTAATAGATGTGTGGCCTAAAAGTAGTGGCAATATCATAAAGTACACAGTAAGTTATGAAACAAACATATTATTAGATCTCATAGATGACAAAGAAGTAGCACAATTAATTGAGTTGAATGATAAAAGTAGTCATGCCTATGTTGGTAAGGGTGTAAAAGAGTCCAGACAACCATCACTCTTGGATTTCTAACAAGTATAAGTTCACTTATATATACCCTGATTATAAGCCTAATATAAGTTGATAAATGTTTAATATAACTTGTGAATTTCAGGTTAGATCATATGGTATCACCTGTAGATAGAAGCTCTCATTCTCCACTAATATGGGAGTTTAATATAGAAAGCTTCAATGTACCTTCTCCTATTCAAAGCATGAGTCCACTGTCAACAGCATAAAGTTTAGCCATAGAAAGTCTTCCTATGCCTTTGCCTGAGATGAATGCTTTAATGTAGAAGGATGTGTTAATAGGTGTTGGGCAAACATTTCCTCACACCGTGAAATTTAGACAAGCTTTATACAAATATAGTGTGGTATATAAGTTTGCGTATGAGTTTGTGAAGAATGATAAGAAGAAGATTATTGCATGTTGTGTGGTTGAAGGTTGTCCTTAGAATATTGGAGTATATGAAGTTAGTAAAAGTTCATTCCTTGCTGTTAGAAAGTTTGAGATAGAACATATGCATATTGCACAAGACAACCTAATAGTACCCTATAAGAAAAGATGCAAACTAAAATCTTGTATGATAATTGATGACTTGAGATCTAGCATAGACAGTCTGCAAATGACATAAGGCAAGATTTGAAAAGAGAATATGGTGTTAGCCTTTTATAGCAACAAGTGTATAGGGTTAAAGAGAGAGTAATGGTAGACATCCATGGTCTTTCAAAGGAATCTTACGTGCTAATTGTAACAGCCCTCCTGGGTCACCACTGCCTCTCCAGGGTCTTTTCCCAGGCGCTGGACAACACCATGTCACCACATGATTGCCGGCTTTCCCACTGGTGGTACAGTGGTTATTCCTCACCCCACCCTCACGGGGGTCTTTTGGAACCTCCCCAGACTCGAACCTCCAACCTCTACCACCTTAACGAAGTTGAGGCGAAGTCTGGTACCATTGAGTCAAGTAAGATATGTAACACCCTCAAAAATACAAACTGATTTTTTGCAAATTATTAAAACCATTATCATGGTAGAAAATTTTCTTACCATGATACATCCAAGACAATATACCACAGGCCTTAAAACATCTCAAAAAAGCAATTAGAACCATGAGGGACAGTCAGGATCCTCATGGCATGATATTTAAATTAGGTCATGAATCAAGAGAGACAAACATAATCCTCTTGGTCAAATAAATACTTTTAATAAAAAGGATTAAAGTTTACATGCTTCACAAAGAAGATATGTCCTAAGTTGGCACAAGATACATTGTATAATCTAAAATAAGAGGCAACGTAAAAGATGGTGTCTCATACACCATAGTTACACCTCTGGTGCTTTCTCGGCCGGACTCGCTCCTGTAAAAATATTAACCACGGGGAATGAGACTTAAAAGTCCCAGTAACCAAAAATTAATATGTAATGATGCATGCGATTGTAACTAATCATGCGATTGCTAAGTGGGCACACAAAACATTTAATCAAACAATATTTCCAAACAAACCGAACAAGTATTTAATTTGCATGACTGCACCTTATATCCTCCTTTCACCATGCTCGGACGCCAAATCACCCGGCCAAAGGTGAGTTGGACCAAGCGACACGCCACTCATTGGGTCCAATGAGGGCTTACCACGTGGTAATAATTAACCGAACAGAAATTCCCATTAACACCATACATTAAAATACCCTGACAAGTCATGCATCATTCAAATATCCAAACAGAAATATATCCGAACAATAATATCTCATCATGATAAACAAAAATAAATTTTTAACCCACTTGGCAATGATTTCACGGAAGTATATAACAGTATTTATTTTCAATAATTCATAATTTTCCAAACAACAAAACAACACATAACCATTCACAAACACACCCATCACAACACATTAATAATGGTTACCTTGTGTCTTGAATAACAAGTTCCCCTTCACAACTCCTTTTTCACCACTATCTTTGTCAATATAATCTACATAATTATTTCACAATACTATATATTAATTTTACATTAAAATAAATAACTCTAATTTAAATAGTTAGAAAGTCTTAGATCTATAATCCATATTAACACTAATTTAAGATTTATGCCGCATTTAACTTCCCAAATTCTTTTCTAAAATTCTCGTACCCTAATAAACTATTTTTTTATCCTCAAATCACTTCTAGTATCACAATTTCATCCTTCTATATTCTAAAAATTCATCCAAAAATAAATTAAATTTTAAAATTATCCTGAAGCCTCAAATCACCTTTCTATAACCTCAAAAATACCTATTCATATTTAAATAAATATTTAATAATCATAGGTTTATCCCTACATCTCAGATTCCACATAAATTCAACCATATAGATCTAATTTTAACTCAAAAATTCTTAAACATGAGTTTCAACCTCAAGAAAATATTCTATAATATTTACTATATCCCTAAGAATTTTAACCTATATTTTTAATCCATCATATCATCAGATTAACTATCCTATAGAAAAATCCTAATCAAAATATTTACTCTATCCTACAAAATAATCATATCACTAGAAAGCTAATATTATTTAGAAAATAACTATAAAATTAATTTTGTAATGAAATAAATTTTTAAATGCTAATCTAAACAGGAAAGTTAGAACATACCTGAAGAAAAAGAAAATAATCCTCCCTTGTGAGAAAACGCCGAGCAACGTGAGAGGAAGAGAGAAAAATAATATAAAAATGGGATTGTGAGTCCCAAAATTATATTAAAAAAAACTATAGGTTTGAATTTAATTATTCAAACCTTTGGGCCAAAAGTTGCAATTTTCTCTAAATTGCATCTTAGCCTCTCATGCTTCCTAATGCACACACCCCCTCCTTTTTATACATGAAGGCACCTCTTCTCTTCCCTCATCTAACCAATGTGGGACTTAGAAACAACAACCTTCCACCCCCTTTTTTTGTTCCTTCTACCTTCTCTCTTTTTTTTTTCAACACATACATAAAAAAATTATTTATGTATTATATCTTAACTAAATATTGCTTATGTGGTTTTAAATTTAAATTTTTAAATTCATAATTAAATACCTAACCATAATATTATTTCTAAATAACCTCAAATAATATAGATTCCTATTATTATCATTTTTTTTCTCAAAACCTAAATTCCACAATTTCTTTATTATATAAAAAAATCAGGATGTTACAATTCTCCCCTCCTTTTAGAAATTTTGTCCTCAAAATTTAATAGATAAGCATAGAAACTATGTACCTAAGCAAATAAATGTGGATAATCTCGCCTCATACTCTCCTCGGTTTCCCAAGTAGCATCACCTAAGGCTCCACCCTTCCAAATCACCTTCACGAGTCGGATGGTCTTATTGCATAGTTGTTTGTCCTTAAAGTCCTCAATTTGCTCCGGTTCGGATCTAAAGGTCAAATTCTCCCTCAATTCGACTTCTTCAGGTTCAATAACATGGGAGGGATCCAGGTTGTACTTCTTCAACTGTGATACGTGGAACATATTATGGATACCTGTAATCTATGGAGGTAATGCAACTCTATATGCAGCAGATCCAATTCGCTCCAAGATCTCATACGGGCCCATAAATCTAGGTGTCAACTTTTTTGCCTTAATGGATCTACCAATGCCTGTCACCGGAGAAACCTTCAAAAATACATGATCTCCTACTTCAAACTCTAACGGCCGTCTTCTCTTATCAGCATAGCTCTTCTGTCGACTCTGAGCTGTTAGCAATTTTTGCTTAATCATTGCAATCTTCTGGGTGGTCTGCTCTACAATTTCTGGACCAATGATACTCCTCTCACTTAATTCTGTCCAACACAAAGGCGATCTACACTTCCTTCCATACAAGGCCTCATAAGGCGCCATCCCATTACTAGAATGATAGCTGTTATTATAAGCAAATTTAGCTAATGGCAAATGATTATCCCAACTACCTGGTAGTTCAATGGCACAAGCTCTCAACATGTCCTCCAAAGTCTGGATCGTCCTCTCTGTTTGTCCATCTGTTTGGGGGTGGTATGCGGTGCTAAAACTCAGTCTGGTCCTATAGCCTTCTGTAGCGCACCCTAAAAGTTTGAAGTGAACCTTGGGTCACGATCTGACACAATTCTAGAGGGTATACCATGAAGTCTAACTATCTCCTTAATGTATATCTCAGCAAATTTCTCTAATGTAGAGGTAAACTTGATCGCCAAAAAGTGAGCCGATTTGGTGAGTCGGTCTACTATCACCCAATAGCATCCTTACTTGAGGGTGTTCTTGGCAATCCAGTGATGAAATCTATGGAAATATCATCCCATTTCCACTTTGGAATATTTAACGGTTGCAGTGTTCCAGCTGGCTTCTGATGTTCTATCTTTATCTTCTGACACGTTAAACATCTAGAAACAAATTCGGTTACATCTTTCTTCATTCCTGGCCACCACCAACCTCACTTCAAATCATGGTACATTTTAGTTATACCAGGATGAATTGTATATTTGCTCCTATGAGCCTCTTCTAAAAGGATATTCCTCAATCTTGGATCATTAGGTACACAAACTCTACCTTTATATCTCAGCACTGTGTCCATCAGAGATGGTAAAATTTAGGGCTTTACCTACCACTATCTCCTTCCTTATATTCTTCAAGTAGTCATCACTCTGCTGTGAGACTCTGAGATCTTCCCAAAATTTGCTCTCAAAGTCTGCTACCTGGAGTGCGGCCATTTGATGTTCAATCACATCCACTGGAACATCATGAAAACTGTTCCACAAATGATATTCATGAACCATCAAATGTGCAGCATGAATAGTCTTCCTACTTAAGGCGTCAGCTACCACGTTAGCCTTACCCGGATGGTAATGTAATTCAAAGTCATAATCCTTCAAAAATTCCATCCATCGTCGCTGCCTCATATTAAGCTCTTTTTGATCAAATAAATACTTCAGGCTCTTATGGTCACTGAAGATTTGAAACTTAGATCCATACAAGTAGTGTCTCCATATCTTCAGAGCAAACACAACTGCAGCTAACTCCAAATCATGAGTAGGGTAATTTTCCTCGTGTGGTCTCAACTGTCTGGAGGAATAGGCAACCACTCGGTCATTTTGCATCAAAACACATCCTAAACCCTTTAAAGAAGCATCAGTGTACAGAGTGTACGGCACCACAGGGTCAGGAATAGTCAATACTGGAGTAGTGGTTAACCTCTTTTTCAATTCTTGGAAAGCAGCTTCACATTTGTCAGTCCAAATAAATGGGCATCCTTCTTAGTCAGCTTAGTTAAGGGCATCGCAATTTGCGAAAATCCCTTAATAAAGCGACGATAATAACCTGCTAAACCTAGAAAGCTTCGTATCTCCGTCACAGATTTTGGCTGTTCCCACTTCATCACTGCATCAATCTTGCTAGGATCCACCGCAACTCCATCTCTGGACACAACATGGCCCAAAAACTTTACTTCTTGGAGCCAAAATTCACACTTGCTTAATTTGCATAAAGCTTATTTTCCCTCAAACTTGCAAGACGATTCTTAAATGCTCACCATGAGCCTCCTCATCCTTTGAATAAATAAGAATGTCATCAATAAACTACTACTACAAACTTATCTAAATAGGGTCGAAAGATCCTATTCATGTAATCCATGAATACCGCAGGAGCATTTGTAAGTCCAAACGGCATCACCATGAATTCATAATGCCCATATCTCGTCTGAAATGCTGTCTTAAGTATATCCTCCGCTCTTACTCTCAATTGGTGATACCCTGACCTTAAGTCAATCTTCGAGAAACTGCGGATCCACAAGCTGATCTAGCAAATCATCGATTCTCGAAAGTGGATATTTGTTCTTGATGGTTACTTTTGTTCAATTGTCTATAATCAATGCACAATCGAAGGCTTCCATCCTTCTTCTTCACAAAAGAACTGGAGATCCCCAAGGTGAAACACTTAGTCTGATGAAACCCTTCTCAAGTAGCTCTTCAATTTGCTTTTTCAGTTCTGCTAACTCTAAGGGGGACATTCGATAAGGAGCCTTAGAAATTGGCCCTGTACCAGGTACCAATTCAATTGAGAACTCTACCTCGCGCTTCGAGGGTAAATCGAAAACTTCGTCTGGAAATACATCTGCAAATTCTTTGACAATAGGGATATTCTTCACGCCTTCATCAATCTCAGCTTGGATAGAGAAGAAAACCATGTAGGCCTGGCAACCCTTCTTCATATATCTATCAACTTGCACCGCCGATAAGAAAACATGATCTTGAGTCTCGACTGGAGTCACCGACAAAGAAGATAAAGACACATACCTCTCTCTACAATCTAGGATAGTACCATTTGCAGCCATCCAATTCATTCCCACAATTGCATCCATACCTCTCAGTGGTAGGATAATTAAGTCCATAGTTGTTTTCCTATTTTTAAACTCGACCACTAGGTTAAGGCATGCCTTAGCGGTTCTCACAGATCTCCTCTAATGGCATCTGGGAATTCATCGTGTCTCCTGAGTAAGGGAAAACACATGGCCAGATACAGTAGGATGCTGGGAAGGGTTTTTTGTATTTGAGTCCTGATTGTCCCCCACAAACTTTGCAATGTGATCGGGTTTCCCACAAATGTAACAAACCCAGCACTGTCTGAAATGACGGCGCCCGCATTTAGTGCACTGCTGAGAGCTCACTGTACTCAAGCAGGGGTAGATACTGTTGGGCCCCTCTATGATTCGTGATAACCACTATGATAGCTCCTCTGTCCTTGGCCCTTTTGAAATGGACCCTTCTGCCTTCCCTGGTTCCATGAGCTACTCGAACCTTGATGGTTCTTCTTCATAATGCCTCCTGTGGGTTGGGGATAGGTTGGTGGTCTACTATATGAATACCCCCTCTTCTCTCTCTCAACCTCCCTCTTACTGTGAGCTACTACTTGTAATTTTATGCACATTTCATCATTCTCATCAATAGCTCTCAGATCCTTGCTCCCTCAATTCTGGTCTAGCCTTCTCCAATAAGCGCTTAGCCTTCCATTCAGAATCATCCCTATACTACAAGTATGTGGAGTATCTAGATAACTCCTGAAACTTAGCAATGAATATGTCCTTCTATAGGTTTCCTTGCTTAAGCATGGAACTCAGCTTCCTTCTCAGACCTTAACTTTGATGGAAAGTAATGCCTGAACAAATTTTTTTTTCCCTTAAACTCCTCTCATGTGAGTGTCGAATCATCATTGGGTCCCACTGTCTCCCACCAATCTCTTGCTCCCTTCACTAGGAGCACTAATGCTACTTGCACCTTCTAATTACTGGTGCATGTGACTACTCGAAAGATGGACTCGAGTCTTTTCACCTATTCCTTTACCACAGATGGTTTAAGGTTACCATCAAACATGGGAGGGTTAAACTTCCTAACAGTTTCCCACACATCAATAATGGTCGGTGGGGCTCTCTGTTCCTCTTACCTAGTCTCCTCCCTTCTAAGCTCATAATCCCTCGGAATGTGAGGAACTGCCTTCCCCTACATGACTCTCAATATGAGCCCTATCCCATTCTCAGCGAACTTTATTTTTTTAGCTCCGTCAACTCTCGTTCATATTTTTAAACCTTGTCTGTTAACGTCTTTACAAGCACTCTCAATTCCGCCAAATCAGGCTCCTCATTTGGCGGTGGAGGTGGTGGGGTGCTCATGTTGGGATCCTAAGTTACTGCAACTAACAGGCATTTTCTCTCCCTTCCTAAAGGATACAAGATATAAATAATAAAATTAGCCTAGCTATATAATGGCCATACAATGAGAAGCACCATAACAATGTATATTGCCAACCGACTATATGCAATGCACCACACATAATAAATACATATTAAATCACACAAATAATAGTTTAAAACAAAAATTTAAATAAGTGTTACTAAAATAGAGGCTCGAAACATAATGCTCTGATACCAATATGTAACACCCTCAAATACAAACCGATTTTTTACAAATTATTAAAAACATTATCATGGTAGAATTTTCTTACCATGATACATCCAAGACAATATACCACAGGCCTTAAAACATCTCAAAAAAGCAATTAGAACCATGAGGGACAGACAGATCCTCATGGCATGATATTTAAATTAGGTCATGAATCAAGAAGACAACATAATCCTCTTGGTCAAATAAATACTTTTAATAAAAAGGATTAAAGTTTACATGCTTCCAAAGAAGATATGTCCTAAGTTGGCACAAGATACATTGTATAATCTAAAATAAGAGGCAACGTAAAAGATGGTGTCTCATACACCATAGTTACACCTCTGGTGCTTTCTCCGGCCGGACTCTCGCTCCTGTAAAAATATTAACCACGGGGAATGAGACTTAAAAGTCCCAGTAACCAAAAATTAATATGTAATGATGCATGCGATTGTAACTAATCATGCGATTGCTAAGTGGGCACACAAAACATTTAATCAAACAATATTTCCAAACAAACCGAACAAGTATTTAATTTGCATGACTGCACCTTATATCCTCCTTTCACCATGCTCGGACGCCAAATCACCCGGCCAAAGGTGAGTTGGACCAAGCGACACGCCACTCATTGGGTCCAATGAGGGCTTACCACGTGGTAATAATTAACCGAACAGAAATTCCCATTAACACCATACATTAAAATACCCTGACAAGTCATGCATCATTCAAATATCCAAACAAAATATATCCGAACAATAATATCTCATCATGATAAACAAAAATAAATTTTTAACCCACTTGGCAATGATTTCACGGAAGTATATAACAGTATTTATTTTCAATAATTCATAATTTTTCCAAACAACAAAACAACACATAACCATTCACAAACACACCCATCACAACACATTAATAATGTTACCTTGTGTCTTGAATAACAAGTTCCCCTTCACAACTCCTTTTCACCACTATCTTTGTCAATATAATCTACATAATTATTTCACAATACTATATTAATTTTACATTAAAATAAATAACTCTAATTTAAATAGTTAGAAAGTCTTAGATCTATAATCCATATTAACACTAATTTAAGATTTATGCCGCATTTAACTTCCCAATTCTTTTCTAAAATTCTCGTACCCTAATAACTATTTTTATCCTCAAATCACTTCTAGTATCACAATTTCATCCTTCTATATTCTAAAATACGTCCAAAAATAAATTAAATTTTAAAATTATCCTGAAGCCTCAAATCACCTTTCTATAACCTCAAAATACCTATTCATACTTAAATAAATATTTAATAATCATAGGTTTACCCCTACATCTCAGATTCCACATAAATTCAACCATATAGATCTAGATTTTAACTCAAAAATTCTTAAACATGAGTTTCAACCTCAAGAAAATATTCTATCTATATATTTACTATATCCTAAGAATTTTAACCTATATTTTTAATCCATCATATCATCAGATTAACTATCCTATAGAAAAATCCTAATCAAAATATTTACTCTATCCTACAAAATAATCATATCACTAGAAAGCTAATATTATTTAGAAAATAACGATAAAATTAATTTTGTAATTAAATAAATTTTTTAAA
>NW_026557544.1:0-18413 GCF_029017545.1 Prosopis cineraria | reverse complement strand
TAACAAGCAAGTCAGCCAAGATGATGCGATGATTATAAAAATTTCTAAAAAGAAAGAGCTTACAAATTAAATCCATCATGAGGATTGCAAACAGTGTTTACAGAAATAAACGCTGATGAGATTCTCTAGCAAGCACGTTCGTAGTCATCTCCTGTTAGTCTAGATTAATGAGCCTAAAATAAATTAAAATATAAGCACAAGTACACGATCTGCGAATGTTCAGATACGTATGAAAATTAAACAAATAGTTACCTGGAAAAAAGCATTCAACTGTACATCATTAAGGGAGGAAAAGGAAACTAAAGAAGAGAGGAGAGACCTTGAGCTACCATATTCAAAGAGCTTGCCAGTAGCAGAAAAGACTATGAGAGCCAATCTCAGCATCACAGAGAGTAGCAAGTTCATTAGCCTTCTTGAATAGCCCTCTTCTTCTCTTCGAAAACGTTACTTGCCTTGCTGTTATGTTGTCGATCTTCTTTATTTCTATCTTCTGCCTTGTCATTTCCTGATTAAGCAAAAATAGACCCAAAAATCAGGAAAAGAATTCAGACTCTCCAGGAAAAAATAAAAAATTACTAAATATTTGTGACAAAAAAAGGAATATTAGTGTCAATCAGTTAAAGGAAATGCAGTGGATCATAACTCTCTCCCAAATAGAAGTAGAAAATCAATATCTCAGATCCATTAAGCAAATACAGAAAACTAATCTTAGAAAAGAACTGAGGAGAAACCTTGCGAGAACACAGAGGACTTTCAATCAGAAAGAGCTGATGAATCTTACTGTGAACCAACCAAAGAGTTCAGAACTAAACAAGAAGAAAAAGAATATGACTATTTACAGGAAAAGAAAATTAAGGAGGAAATTAGTTGTCTAAAAGAGGAATGCAAGATTGCAAGAAAAAGGATGATGCTTAACAGCTTAGGTAAGGGTGTGATGAAGATAAACCCCACCTACAAGTTGTCCATAAGCGAACAAACACACGCAGAGAGAAGCAGAGAGAGAGAGAGAGAGAGAGAGAGAGAGAGGAGGCGTGTGGACATATGTTGTGGGAGGGAAGGAAACGAACTTTTTAGTGAAAGAAGGATAATTACTCATTATGGAGGGGGCAACTTTTTTGGTTTTATTTCCTTTTGCGGCTTTTGGACTTGATGGTGAGATAGTGGAAAGGCCAATAACCCCACGCACCGTGCAACACCATCCAATGAATTGCGCAGAGATGTCAAGCTTAACTTAAGAGGTTTATACGGTCGATTTAGTTTAATTTTGAGTAAAAAACAATTAATTGATTCACTCTAGTTTTGAAACCTATTTAATTTTTTATTTAATTAGTTTGTTTTGATTTTTGATCTAGTTGCTGGTTGGTTTTATTTAGATTTAGATTAAACTTAAACCTTTTAAAATATTTTTCATAATTATCAATATATATTCATGTTCATAAATAATTGTAACTACTAATTACTATTTGCAATAAAAAAACTACTCAACGCAAAATAATTTTTAACAATTAATTAGCATATTTAACAATTAAAAATTAATATATTATCTTTAAAATACTTGGTTATAAAATTAAAAATTATCAAAAATAATTGTAGAAACATTTAGCTAATTGCAACATATTTTTACTACTATGATTTAGAAATAATAACACTTGAGAAAGGAAAAAAAACTTTGGCAAATTTATTAAAGTATATATAATAAATATAATAAGAATTAGTTTGATTTAGTTTAGTTTTTTAAAAATAAAAAACTAATTCAATTGATTTTGCCAAAGGAAAATCAAAGCAAACCTTGTTTATAATCAATTTTGATTGGTTTTGATTGGTTTAGTTTGATTTGATATAATTAGTTTAGATTAGTTTTAAACCTTTTTATAGAAATTAACACTTTGAGACCAAATAAACATATGATATTAAAATTTTAAGATCACAAGATTTTAAAGGGCTAATGATGATTAAGTCTCAAGGACATGAATTAATGATCATTTAGTTTTTTTTTGAAAAATAGTTACAGATATCAATTTAAGTAATTGTAAATTCAAGAGTTTAAATTGTAAATAAAACATATTTAAATTCTAAATATAACTATCAATTTTTAATTCGTAACGAGTTAAATCAATATTAAAATCATTTTTAAGAAAAATTAGTGAAGAACCTATTCCCTCCGTTCAAAAATGTAAAGCATTTTTAACCGAATCTCACTTCTCAATGAAATAGTTATCTACTTTTTAACTAATTCTATTTTTTCATATTTATCCTTATTAAAAACCTTACAATAAATATAAAGTCATTATCAATAGAGGCACTTTTGGAAAAAAGACAATAGTTTCACTTCAAAAAACTAAAAATACTTTACATTTTTTAATATTCAACTCCTTAAAAAATACCTTATATTTTTAACCGAAGGGAGTAGCTATTATTAATTTTTCTTTCAAGACTTTATTATTACTCTCCCTATTTTAAAGATAAAACTAAGAACCTCAATCCTTTATTGGTATTTAAAAAAGTCAAATGGTCCAAATATTTTCTTCACGTCAAGGAAAAAAATAGCAACAAGCTAAAGCTAAAGATGATGAGTAACTGATTTTGTTATATGCTTCATATTTTTACAACTTTGAATATGGAATAGCATTGTAATCGGTGTATCCAATCCTCTAGAACTTGTTGAGTCCTTAGAAAAGTGATGTTACCCCAAAGGATATATTTTTCTTCGTCATTGAGTTTGCTACATCTTAATTTCCGTAAGAACTAATGAAAAGGAAAAGAAATTAAAGCATTAAATATATAAGGCCTATTTAAAACTATTTTTATTTTATTATTTTAAAAATTGATGTTTTGTAGAACATATTCTAAAAATAAAATAAATAATAAAAATACATGCTTTTCTCATTCTTCCTTATTTTTTAAAATAATAATGTCAAAACACTTAAAATATGTTCCTATTTTTCTATTCTTAAAACATTTTGAAAATACATTATCAAATAAATTGTTTCATTTTTTATTCTAGAAAACAGAAAACTATTTCTAAAACAAATTTTCAAACAAGCATGATATTTTTAAGTAGCTAGTGCACTGAAATTTTTTAGCCTTAGTACATTTACAAATTAAATAATATGCATATAAAAGTCAAAAGACTTACAACTTACAAACAGAGAGACACATCTTTTGGCCAAAATGAGCCAAACTAGGCCTACTGGGTCAAACTCGTTAAAGCTTTGACATGTCAGCAATTAATTTAGTTGATATCCAAAAAAAAAAATTTACTAAGTTTCTGCCCAAAAAAAATTAAGTCTAAATTGTACCCCCCCCAAAAAATGAAGTCTAAATTACTTTGGTACTTTTGGGCAGACTTAGGTATTATAGGATGATTTTTTGCATCAATTGTTATTATTTTAAAAAAATTAAATTTAATATATCAACATTTGATAATGTTCTGTTAACATTCAAAAGTTTAATGCTAATGTTTTTCAATGAAACTAATAGTGTTAGGTTAAAAAAACTAAAAAGATACTCATAAAAAATTAATGAACTAAAATAAAATCTTGTGCAAAATTAAATAACCAAGTGCATCCCTTTGCCTTGTATTTCTCAATATGTATGTAAATACTATAAAAGACATACTCCCTTTGGTCTTATATGCAAGTCATTTTTAAAAATTATTGATGATCCTTTTTATAAGTTACTTTTACATAAAAAAAGATAGATCAATGATTATTGATGGACATAAATCGTTACATCACAACTGCATGAATCTTGATGTAATATATTAGTGTATCAAAGTCATTCCCATGAAAAATTAAACAAAATAATGATCAAGCCATAGAGTTCTCATTGTCTTTTACATTAAGTAAAAGAAATTGGATTTGATTGAGTAAAAATAAAAAAAAGTGAATTTAATAAAATGTAATGAAATTCTTAATCCAACAAACCCCTAATGTAAAAAGCAACATAATAATATGGGATAATTAGATATATATATATATATATATATTAGACAAAAATTCAATCCCATGTTACCCAATTTAATGGTTTCAACAAGATTTTCCTTTATCAAGAAAAAATCCCAACATCTAAAATCATATTTAATGGTGACCAAGCATTAAATGAACATTCAAACACAAGATTGAGCAATCAAGAATCAACATTAAGCATAACCAATAGGTAAAAAAAAGTCTAATCCATGAATAAGTTCATAGCTCTTCTAGGTTTAAGGAGAATTAGCCACACATTGCTCCAAACATAACAAAAATCTGTAAAGCATACATCTAAGCAAAGAAGAGAAGGATAATAAAAGTTTAATTGGAGTGATTTTAGATGAAACCCACTAATCTCTCATGAAACCTAAATTTCACCTCATCCATGGCTTCTTTGCTCTCTCTTGGATGTTCCTTGGTTATTGGAGATGAAGAATGTCGAGCTCCAACCTTCAAAACTCTAAAAATGTTAGTTTTCAACAAAGTAGCGTGTTTCATTAAATGATGATTATGCTACGACACATTTATATTATGTTGTGGCATAAGACCATTTTGTTATTGTCCTTGGCTATTATGCTCTAGCATGCTGCAAAAACATTGTGGCATAAATGGTCTTGGCTTTTTTGTATGACCAAAGAATCATGTTATGGTGCAATGCAAATATGCTATGGCATAAATTTCTTTCTTTCTTTTTTCTTTACTTTATCTTCAATCTTTACTTATGGCTTTTGACTCCTAATTTGAACCGCCCTACGCACAATATAATATCATTATTGTAATTTTAGCTCAAGTAACTAATTCATTTCAATAGAATGCTATCAACTCTCCCTTCTCATCTTCAAAAGCATTTTTTTTAATTATTGTCCTTATATGATAGTTTCATTTCCTTCAAAATTACTTAAATGACTCTAAATTGATTCCAAAATTCTCTAACAACATATAAAAATATTTGGAGTCATCAGTTGTTTTCTTCTCATGAGTAGAATAAAATATTACTACATATAAGAAAGAAAACATTTTTAAAGAGGATGCATTTAATAATGATAAATATGAAATTTTTCCAAACAATATCAATATTTAATTTAACTACATCTTCTTAGTTTCAGTGATGTAATTAGAAGTAACTCATATGTAAGATGAAGGGAATATACTATAAACTGATGGGTGTTAAAGATGGAGAAATGGCAGTTTTCAATCAAAGTTTCAAAAGATTAAATTAATAACAATTTGATTTTTGATAAATTTTTCTTAAAAATTGAAAATATCAAATAGAGATATATAAAAAAAACAATCCGTAACAATTTGAGAGTTGTATTTATAATTTAAATATTTTATTTATAATTATAATTTTAAATTATTATTTTTAGCTCATCTATCACAAAATTTGGTGAGAGCCCTACTCTATTTCATTGATTATTAATTAAATTTTGAAGACCTAACTTTTTTTTTGGGACGATTTTATTTAAAATACAGTTAAATATTAAATATAAATATTTTTTTTAATGAGAATTTAAATCTTGTTTCATTATATTAAACTAGTTTCTTTCACTAAAATTAATGGTTAGGTTTTCAAACCTAACTTCTTTTTCTTCTTAGATTAGGTGGAGATGGGAATTGTATTGGTAATTAACAAATTTATTAAAATTTTTAAATTTTTATTTTTTATTTTAATACATATAATATTAAAAATATTTAAAAATTAATTTCAATGAAGAGTAGAAATTATTTTAAGCTGAAATGGAGAGCTTGGAGATGAGCACGCATGGAGATGGCAGTTGATGGAAGTTGTATCAGACCATTTATGGTGATGATGCGGACTTTGCATAGCGTGACCGCACGGAAACTCACGATTCCAGGGCTGGCCTGAGTTTCTGACATTTGTGGACCCTCGTACTTCTCAGTATTTCTGCACATAACCCTAGGCTTTGCTTCATGGAGAAAACAAATTTAAGAACAAATTTCTAAGCTAGCACCATTACGCTTTCCTTTTCCATCACATCAATCCCGCGACTCACAGCTTCTTAAAGAAAATTTTCATTTAAGATTCCTTAATCACACTTAATAAAAATTAAAGAAAAGATTCTTAAATTTTAAAAATTTATTTCAAACCAGAGTTACTGAAGTAAAATTAAAATGTATAGAAAAATTACTTTATCATTCTTCATCTCCCTAATTCTCTATTAAAATTATTTATTTTTTTATATAAAATTATTTATTGACTTAGAAGAGTTATTTATGTCATTACTGAATCTTAATTTTATTTTAAATGTTTTCATCATGCATGATAAAATGAATTATTCATTTCTTTATATGAAATTATTCATTGACCTACATAAAACTATTCATTAACCTATAGAAATTATTTGTGTCATTAATAAATCTTAATTTCATTCCAATTGTTGTAATCACAATAAAATGAATTATTCATTTTCTTTCATCAAGTTATTTATGGACTTGCGGGAGTTGTTTGTGTCATTATTGAATAACTTCATATAAGCTAATAAACAACTTCATGTAAAAAAAATGAACTATTTCAGTAAAGAATCAAAATGGATGGGAGGTGATGGGGTAATTTTATTTTACATTTTAATTTCACTTCATTATTTCTAGTTTGAAGTGAATTTTCAAAATTAAAGGGTCTTCCCTTTTTTATTGGATGCAGTCAGATAATCTTAAATGAAATTCCCCCTTTCTTAAACTTTTTTATTTTTTTGCCTGAATATTTTTTTATTAATCACTGTACTCTTCTTTTTAAACAATCCACTTTTAAACGTAGATATTAAAAATTAATGAAAATGAGGATATTTTAATGAAATCTTCATAAGATTATTTTTTTATACTTAAAAATCTTCATATTTGTTCCTTCTTATCCAAAATACAAGCATTTTCTTTCATTAATTTTGATTGAAAAAAATAAGTAACTTGATACTTGTAACTTTTTTTTTTCATTTTAGCTCTTGTATTTATTAATCTAAATTCATGTGTTTTTGCATTCATAAACTTCTTTTCATGTATCATAAATTAAAACTAGAAGTAATAAAAAAAAGCAGTATATATTTTCATCAGAATAAGAATTTTATTAGATTTTTGAATTATTATTAAAAAATATTTATATTTTAGACCAAAAGAAGTATGCTTTTTGGTAACTTATTCATGGACATTTATCCAATTTACAACTTTAATGAAGGACACATCACTTCAAAATAATTTTATGATTATGAGAATTTTTTATGGTTATTATATTTTTTTTATGAAACCTAGTACTTGTAAAAAAATTGTAAACAATAATGGTTTTTGGCTTCTCAAAAATTTTGGGATGCATGTATAAAAAGTCAATCTAGTTACTAAAAGTTGTATAAAATGCTTTCTGCTTAATTCTTATGGCAACAAATTAAACATTTGTTAATGACAACAAAGAATGAGTTGAATAAAAAGAACATGATTCTCTTATTAAACATGCAAGTTCATGTGTTCAAACCTTCTGGATTAAAAATACATTAGAAAAACTGCACTCAATTGAACTCAGGCTGCGTCAAGCTACCTTAATAATATCCAATATGAAATACTCATAAAATAATCATATAACAGTTAAGGTCTCTAATTAAATGTTGTATGTGAATTGCATGGGAGAATTTAACTTCATTCAGCATGTAAATAACAATCTGAAAAATAGAAATCCATATTAATTTTTTATTGTTATCACTTCAGTAAATATTGAATAAACGGTAATAAATATAATTTTAATTTTGTATAGAATATGGATGATCATGACCATATCAAGCAGCCATCACTGTAGCGGGTGTTGACATGGCCCATTTGTGCATATATGACTTGGCATTTGACCAATTGGATTAAATTGTAAACAATCTCTTAATTAGTACTCTAATCTGTGAAAAGGATGATCATGCATAATTTTTAAATACAAGCATACAACACCATCGGATATATATATATATATATATATATTCATTGTTCAATTTATCAAATCAAAAACTATATGGATTAAGCAAACTTAAATTTTGAAATAACAGGGAAAAAAAAAACTCCCACAGCGGTTAAATTTCCCCTAAAAAGTGAAAACCTCAGAGTATTTGGCTCTGTCTTATAGTGCATCACATCTTTAGTTTATTTAAATAAAGACAATTTGCAACACTGACAGTAAATAAACTGAAGTTAATCTTTAAGAATTTGCATGCCACGTATCCATCTGATCCTTTCACACACACACACTAAATAAATTCAGTCTCACATTTGATTTATGCAAAGATGCATATATACTAAATACACTTTGAAACGAAAAACTGTGCACAACTTGTAATAGACTAGAAACCCTAGAAAACTATAATTTACAGTACAACTGGTTCTTGCTAGCCACACATTGAGTTAAAGTGTGTTTTATCCTTAAAGTATTCTCAAAGAAGCAATATGGGATACATGTGGCAAGTAATATTTCAAAATCAATGCAATCTTAAATTTTGATGGTTAACGGTTAACCAACCATTAGCGTACATCAAGAGATTATATACTACAGTGCTCTACAATTCTCTTTAGGTTGCCCTGTCACTCATGAAAATACTTTTATGCTATGCTTGAATGCATGAGGATTTGAATTAAGGTTTGTATTTAACCAAATTCTTCAATTGGATATATAAAAGTTTATAGATTTAGATTTAATCCAAGTCTAAATCCATGTTTTCATTTTAAATTTTTTGTAATTTCAAATTCTCTTTAATTTCTAATATCTTCACTATCAGTGCATTTGTTACTCTTCTCTTTCCTCTCATTGCTTGTTCTTATTTCTCACCAATTGAAGAATAAAGGTAAGCTCACAACTTTCAATCTTCTATTTCTATTTCAAATCTCAACTCATCTCTCTTTTACCTTTAAAATTTTTTATACCATCCAAGCAAAGGATTTTAAATGTAAAATTTAAATTCAAATCCATCAATTCAAATACTACTTAAGGGAAAAATGCACTTTAATTTCCCCATTGCTTATTGATTAACACATGCCATACTCTATTTGATAATATAAAAGACAAAGATAAATTCATTTGTTAACCTGTAACTTCAATTGTCCTCCAAACTGTTGAAGATCTGAGTGCTAAAATGTACTTTGTTGTATTTCTATAAAACCAAGCCATCATGTAGTACCAAGTGTATTACTCTATCAGCAATATCATGAAAAATTAACGACAAATTCCATGCTTGATTATCAGAAAACTCAAGAATGGACAGTTAAACAAGTTATATATACTAACCCCAATCTGAGAGAATTGTCTGAACTATCATCGTCATGTGGAGGGTCAAATATGCTGCCAACGTTGGCTGACTCAGATGACTGACCTTGTTCTTGTGAAACACTCCTCACCTAAACATACACATTTTCCATCTTTAATAAGACTCTTATTTAAAACTAAGTAATCTGAGAACCAGTGATGTGGATCCAAGAATATTTGGGACCTTAAACTCGTTTATGATGCAATATTCTCCTTCAATTTTTGTTTGATAGATTAGCCAATCAGTACAACAATTTATTTGTCTAAAAACATGATCAATCAAAAATTGTCAATCCCTCCTAAAAGATTCCTGGTTCTTCTATGAGATGCTGATTTATGTCATATACATCCTCAGCCTTCTATCAATCACACTTCAGCACCATTCGTTTCTTTCATTTTGTTTTCCCCCAATGATGCCGTCTTTTATTTCCCTCTTTGTCAACATGAAATGTGTCACGGACAGAAAACAAAAAAGTCATATTCCAAGGAAATTAATCACTGCTGCTAACGGAGCCTTTTTCCTCATGTCAAGAAACACTGTCATTTTCAGACAAAACGGACCCAAAAAAATTATAGTGAAGAGTTCAAAAATTACAAACAATAACCTAAAAAATTAAAGAAAATGACAAAAAAATTTATTGGTCCTTTTTTTTTGCAATTTATGAGATCATTTTCTGTAATTTATTGCTCAAATAATGACCGGTTAAAATTAACTTTTATTAATGATAAGAGATACATTGCATTGTTTCAAAAATTTGAAGGAGGACATTGCACCAAAAATAAATTTAAGATCCCAAACACTCTTGGGCCTATAGTTTAAAGCCAAATTTTCTCTTTTATCCCATATAATATATATGCATGTATATTTCCTCCATCTCCCTTTACTTGTCCTGATTTGCATTTTCATTTTGCCCCTAAATATGTCCTGGTCCAAATTTTGAGGTATAATTATTATTTGTTTTCAACAATACCCCTGTTAAATGGAGGACAAACCTGGAATAAAAAAAATAATTCTTACATTGCACATAGATTTTTTCCTAGGAGGACAATTAAATAGTGACGGAGGATGTATAATTTAAATAAACTAATTCAATTATGACTCATTGGACAGCGGTTAAACCATCAACAGGACGATAAACTTTAAATCAATATATCAACCAGTTCAACAGCCAGTCTAATTTTATAAACATTGGAAATGACAGACATTAACGATTTAAAATGCAAATACTTCAAAATGTTGATTACCTATTTTAATCGCTGATTCTCTTCCATCAAGTGGATTCTCTGCACATATAAAACAAGTAGCATTTTAAGAGAAATGAGGGTACATAAAAGCTAGATATGATGTAGTTTTAATACTTATGGACTAAATAACATTCATAAAAGCTTGGTTGATGATAAAACATAAAGGTGTCATATAATCTATATAACCAACCCCACCTAGTGGAAAAAGACTTATCATTGTTGTGGAAATTGAAGCTTTTTTTTTTTTAATAGGGTAAAACCTGGCACGGCCTATGAACAATCATTTGAATGTCACAGCTTAGGAATTTGTTTATTTAAATAATTGAGCATTGCACTGAAAATAATGAATAATTAGAAGTGAATTCTCATTTCACTATAGCTAAGTTAGCAGCTTATGCATCTCATCGAATTCCAAATATTTCATCATTATTGCTGCTCCTTTATAAATAAATTTATTGTATTACTTGGAAAAGAGAAAAAATCAAGGTAATTAAACAAACAATCAAGAAACTTGAGAAGCTGTAAGTTTTGTGAAATCCTAAAGAACGGAACTAATATACTAGCCAGGACAATTCGACAGAAACAATTTTTACATAAATATAATAGAAAAGCTCTTATATGCTGCACTATGAAGGGCAACTCATTTTTAGATTAAGTGTAATGCAAGAGACTCGTGCTCGTTTATATTATTTAAAGCAGTAAATGGAGTGAAAATATTGAGAAAAAAATGTAATTAAAAACAATTATGCATATTGATCTCACCAAAATGGATGAATGGTATAATCTTTCAATTTCTGAGTGCTGATCACGCCTTTTAATAACCTGCTGCACAATATAAGAACCGAAAACACAGCAGGTTCATGAAATCTTACACCTACCAGTATACTGTTAGTATTTAAGGTTCTTCAAGAGAATAACACAGTATAACATTCATACATACGTACGTACGTAAATATATATATATATATTATCCAGCCGCTTGAATCATTCTATATTCATTAAGTTCCGGTATAAGCACAATCATTTCAAATTCAAGCTTCTTTAAACTCTGCAGTGATGAGCATATTGTAAAATTTTGCGTGACTAAAATTAAATGAGCAGCAAAAATAAAAGTTGTACGTTAAAAGCAGTAATTATGCAATCAAATGCAAGCCTCAAAAATGCAACTAAAATTACATTACTCTTTAGCTAATTTCAGGATGCTTTTACTTGTCCCCTTAAACTCTTACTCAATGTAGAACTACGAGAAGTTCTGTTCTAATAAATCCTCCCATCCTCTAATGTCCTAAAAAACACTAAATAGAAAAACAAGAAACAAACAAGCAACTCAATAGTTTCAAAAGTACATGAACAAATTATATGCTACCTGCACTACAAGAAAGTAATGCTTAAGGGATCACATTCATGTATAATTCTATGCTTGATGATCACAACTCAATAGTTTCATTTAACTTGTTAAAATGCATAAACAAGTTCTTAACGGATTTATTTATAAAATATTCTCGCCCTTCATCTTAAACTCTCAACCCATATGTGACCTATATAAAAAATATTGAATCCGACTTCATCAAAGATTAATCAAGTTCAAATGATATAGAGAATGGCAACTCCTTAAACCAGTTATGCAGAGAAATGATGTAAATACCTTGCATTAATTGCGTCTTTAATTTATGATATAATGGTGGAAATATTCTAGTATTTTTTTTTTTCCCGGCCTCAATGAATAGAGGGGGGGAAAGACCCAAACACTACCCTATACAGTGACTTACGTTTTGATTAAAATATCTCCTGACACAAACTCATTCATGATTACAATTAATGGATTTAAGATGTGTAAAAGGTATAACTATAAAGAGTTTCGTTAATCAATGAATTTCCAGTGTTTCTAATCAATTTAATGATGGTAATTTTCAAAGATAGTCTGCAGAAATGAAGAGTATCGTATCCAAGAACAAAAACTTCAAAATTCAGTATATTGAATCGGACTATTATAACTCTTGGAATGGGAAAATTAATAGATCTCCTATATATAATTCAAAGGCGCGTTTTAATTTTGACATCATAAACAAAAATTTGGGATAATTTTCCAGATCTAACAAAGGAGTTTCAGAATTTTGCTTCCCTTCTTAAATAAGTTGAACTTCGCTCACTTTTTTTATGCACCTCGGTTGTTACTAATCTAAACTTCTTCAAAAATTTATTAAACGTACTAAGCAAAAACGACAAAATTGACAATCGGGATAGATTTCATCCAAAGCAAGTTTTAGTACTTATGCATGTGTGGGCATGACAAATGTCTCAAATACACATGCGAATATAGAAATTTAAAGTTCACAAATATACTGTGATGTCAGAGATTACTATATCAATGCGTTGAGTATAATGCCATTATTATGTCTAAATGAACATCCAGAAAGAGCTTTCTCTTCCGAAAACTAATCATGTTTGTGAATCAGATATTACACTAAGCACCATCTTTTTCTCAAGCAAGCTTAACGCTAAAGGATTCTTTTTCTTAAATGGTCAAAAGGTCTCATTCAAAATAAAAAATCCTCTTGTCCAGTGGCTAATTAATATACTTGCATTTATTTATGTGACAACGAAGATGCACACAGACGGGCATGCTGGACTGAATTAACTATAACATACATGACATCACGTTGGCATTATCTTTGCAGTTACATATCAAAACAATAAATGATTAGTTTTTAAAGTCACTTTCCTCCGTTATGATGGAAAAAAGAGAGAGAGAGAGAGATACATTTATATTGGATCATGCCAGAACATTAGGTTCAGAGTATTGAAAAGTCTGTCTTATTCAGAGTCAAGGTTACAATTAATCAAAAGAACTGAATAGGGTGGGTTCTCAAAACAAGCAAGTCAGCCAAGATGATGGTGGTGGTGATTATTTTCTCAAAAGAGAGAGCTACAAATTAAATCCATCATGAGGATTGCAAACCGTGTTTTACAGATATTAACGCTGAAAAGATTCTCTAGCAAGCACGTTCGCAGTCAATCTCCTGTTAGTCTAGATTAACGAGCCTAAAATAAAATTTAAAATAATAAGCACAAGTACACGATGTACGAATGCTGCAGATACGAATGAAAATTAAACAAATAATTGCCTGGAAAAAGCATTCAACTGTATATCATCAAGGTGATGAAAAGGAAACTAAAAGAAGAGAGAAGGAGAGACCTTGAGCTACCATATTCAAAGAGCTTGCCAGTAGCAGAAAAGACTATGAGAGCAATCTCAGCATCACAGAGAGTAGCAAGTTCATGAGCCTTCTTGAATAGCCCTCTTCTTCTCTTTGAAGACGTTACTTGCCTCGCTGTTATGTTATCGATCTTCTTTATTTCTATCTTCTGTCTTGTCATTTCCTGATTAAGCAAAAATAGACCCAAAAATCAGGAAAAGAATGCAGACTCTCCAGAAAATAAAATTACTAAATATTTTGTAACAAAAAAATAAAAGGAATATTAGTGTCCAATCAGTAAAAGGAAATGCGGTGGCTCATTCTCTCCCAAATAGAAGTAGAAAATCAATATCTCAGATCCATTGAGTCCAATCAGTAAAAGGTAATGCGGTGGCTCAGTCTCTCCCAAATAGAAGTAGAAAATCAATATCTCAGATCCATTGAGCAATACGGAAAACTAATCTTGAGAAAAGAATTGAGGAGAAACCTTGAAGATCAAAGAGGGCTTTCAATCAGAACAAGCTGATGAATCTTACTGTGAAAACCAAAATGTTCAGGACTAAACAAGAAGAAATAGAATATGAAGAGAAGGGCTGAGAAAGAGAATTTTACCGGAAAAGAAAATTACAGGAGGAAATTAGTTGTCTAAAAATGGAGATGCAAGATTGCAAGAAAGAGGATGATGCTTACCGGCCAAAAATCAGGAATCAACCCTAGCTGAAAAGTAAGCTTAGGCAAGGGTGTGATGAAGATGAGCCCCACCCACAAATTGTCCAAGAGCGAACAAACAGAGAGAGAGGGGGGGGGAGAGAGGAGGCAGGCATGTGGTGTGGAAGGGGAAGGAAACGAACTTTTTAGTGAAAGAAGGATTATTATTTTTTTTGGGTGACATGAAGGAAGGATTTTTTTTTTTTTTTTTTTTTGGGTTGACATGAAAGAAGGATAATTACTCCTTATGAAGGGGGGCAACTTTTTCGTTTTATTTCCTTTTGTAGATTGTGTACTTGATAGTGACATGGCGGCAGGCACACTGCACCCCACGCAATAGTGCAAACACCATCCAATGAAAAGCGCTGAGAGATGTAAAACTCAACTTAAAAAGAAAAAAAAATTAAGGGAGTTAATAGAACCACTTTAGTTTGGTTAATGTGATTTTGAGTAAAAAAAAAATCCAACAAAATTAATCAATTTACTAGAGTTTGAGACTTATTTAATTTTTTTATCTAATTGATTTGATTTGATTTTTTAATAGTTTTGTTCAATTTGATTTAAAGTTTTAATCAAACTTAAACTTTTTTATAAGATATTTTTCATAATTATCAACATATGTTCATGTTCAATGATAATTTTAACTATTAATTACTATTAGAAATTAAAAAAACTATTGAACATTAAAGAATATTTTTTAACAATTAATTGGCATATTTAACCATTAAAAATAATATATTATCTTGATTATAAAATTAAAAAATTATTAGAAACAATTTTAGATAACATTTAGCTAATTGCAATATATTTTTTCTAATTATTTACAAATAAGAAAACTTGGAAAAGGAAAAAAAATCAGTCAAATTTATTAAAATATATATATATATATATATATAATAAACATAATAAAGCTTGATTCAGTTTGTTTCAAGTTTTCATAAATAAAAAACTAAACCAAACCAACCTAATTGATTTTGCCAAAAGAAAAATCAAAGAAAACTTAATTTATAATTAGTTTTGGTCAATTCATGTTAGTTTGATTTGGTTTGAATTGGTTTTGAACATTTTTAAATAACACTTTAAGATAAAATAAACATGATATTAAAATTTTAAGACCACTAGATTTTAAAAGGATAATGATGATTAAGTCTTGGAGACATGAATCAATGATAGTTAAGATTTTTTATAATTTTTTTTGAAAAATAAGTTACAAGCATCAATTCAAGTAATTGCAAATTCAAGAGCTTTATTTGTAAATAAAATATATATTTAAATTTCAAATATAACTGTCAATTTGCAAAAATTTGAATTAATATTTGTAACTCATTCTTAAGAAAAATTAATTGAGAATCTAGTGGTTATTAATTTCTCTTTTGGGACTTTTGTAATGACTTAGAAAATTAAGTAATAAACTAAAACAGTTATAATTAAATAATTTAAGTGTATTTTTATTAAATTTTAGAGTAAATTTAACAAGTTAAATTGGTAGCTTAGTAGTAACTATTTTGGGTTTATAGTTAGAGGTTCAGCGTTCGAACCTCTAGGTGCCAAGAAGGGAATTTTATTTTTGGGCCATAGCCTCTTGAAATTATCCTTTTGCCCTCCTAGCTATCAGATTTTTCCTCTTCATCTCATCTTATTTCCATCTATTACACACTGAGAGAACAAGAGTGAGATAGAGTTTTGAGAAGCATCTATCACTTCCTTCATTCTTCCCTCCTATCGTCAATGTGGTGCTTTGTTCATATGTTGCTGTCACCATGAATCTGTCTAGTTCGTATGTTTTTCTTCTCCTCATCTTTAGTTCATATGGTCTTCTTCTCCCCTCTTTCACAACACTTTCTTATCTCTGTTCGGGTGGCTATTGCAGACGCATAAGGATCTCTTCCTTCCTCTTTCTTGTGTGAGCAGAAGTGTCTCCTCCTAGCGTTCACTACTATTAATCGGAGGTAAAAATTATCAAATCTCTTCTTGCCCCTCAAGTTCTTTATCACAGGTAAAAACTATAGGAAGTTTGGAAGGGAGGAAATTAATTAATGTAGTAAGAGGAAAACCTTGTATTTTGAAAAAATTGAAGGTAAGTTAATAGTACTCCTATTGTTTTACCAATAAAAGTAGTTTGTTATTGAAAATATTGCATTTTTATATAAGTCATTTTTAATAACTAATGAATATCAAGTGCTTTGTTTATTAAATTATTTTAGTTTTGGAAATTATAGAATAATGATGAAAGATAATTAAATTATGACATGTGCATGTATTTTTCCTTAAGAAATATACTTCCAAGATTGAGAAAGGCATCTTTGTTTATTGAACTCTATAATTTCTTAGTTACTCAATTAATGCAAGCTGTACATTAGAGATGAAGTATTATTTCAACAAGTTTTGATATTTGAAAAAAATTCATGTGAGTTTGGCATTGAAAATAAAAATTTTATTTTAATAATGATTATTTTTCTCACATGTTTGAAATGTGATTTCTAAGAGGACTCTAAACAAAACATTGCTGCTAATGACAGTTCCATTAGCCCTTAGCACACCATGATTAATGACTAGTAAGTTTGATTTTGATGAACTCTGTTCTCACGTCTATTATTCATGGGTCTCGTACTTGCGTCTATTTTATGGCTTTGACCATGTCTGGTTTGTTACCTTTGTGAAATGTGCGTCCACGTCCGTTTCATGATTTTGACCACGTTTGGTTAGTTACTCTAATAGATTGTGTATCAATGTTTGTCTTTATGATATAAGCCGCGCGTTCGGTTATTTACCCTCATGGATCGTATGTCCACATTTGTTTCTTATTCTGTTAAGTTCTCAAAATTCTAAATATTTAATTAACTTGTGTAAATGAAATTTTAATGGTTCTAGTTTGTAAATGTACTACATATGAATAATTTGTTATCTTCAAGCATAATAGAATAAAGAAAATATTAGTTCACTCTCAGTTTATGTTATGATTCAGATCTATAGGTTTATTAAGTTTATTTTATTGAATTATCATTTTTTTAATTATTTTACATAATTATTTGAGTTAATAAATTTTTTTACTTTTTTAAATTCTATATTTTAGGGATACTATTCACTAAAAAAATATTTTGATCTCAAATTCACTAGTTGACATTGAATCTCCTACAGATCATGGAAGAATTTATAATGGCTAGGAAGTGGAGCTGTAGATTAAACTATCTTTTGATGTAAAAATTTAGATTATGAAATTGTATTTTGTGAACTAAATTCTAGGTGCTCCACATATGCTATAATTAGGTTCTTATTTTGATGTATATTTCATCTCTGGTTGGAAGGAGCTGGGCTCTTGGTTGTTATGATATTTGTTAAAAATTTGTATTGTAAATTTTTGAAAAATCCTAAATACTAGGAAGATTTTGCCTGAATTTTCATAAAAATATTGAGTTCATTTTTAATGAAAAGTAGTAAAAAATATGTGAAAAATTTCTTGAATCAAGCTTAAGGGATGTGGATTAAGTGTATACTCATTGCTGGTCACTCCTATATTTTTGAGACGTGACAAAAGAAAAAAAAAATAAAGCATTAAATATATGACATTTTTAACTAATTCATGCATAGGACTTTTCGCCTTAATACATTTACAAATTTAATTATATGCATGTAAAAGTCAAAAGAATTATGACTTACAAACAAAGAGATACATCTTTAAGCCAAAACCATCCAAGTGGGGCCTAATTGGTTAAACTCATTAAAGCTTTGATATGCCCTTTATGCCAGCAATTATTTAAGTCTCTACCAACAACAAAAAAGTCTAAATTAATTATGTAGTCTAGGGCCGATTTAGGTTATTATATTTATAGTTAATAAACATCCTAAATCTTAAATTATTGCATGAATAATATTTTGAATTTTAAACTTTAAAATTTATAAAAACTCCCCTCGACTTATAAAATTTATTGCATGAAACCCCACCATTAAATTTGAAAAAATGACTGTCACTTTTAAGGATTAAGATAAATGCCACGTCAATATGCGCTTGGGCCC
>NW_026557543.1:0-18432 GCF_029017545.1 Prosopis cineraria | reverse complement strand
TTTGTTTCTTCTGATTATATCAGTAAACTTGCCTCTACCTTCATGCTTTCAATATTAATTATTAGCATACTGTATGAATGATCATTTGAGAAGAATTGAATGTGGAACGACTTTCTTTGGTAGGCCATGAACTTCATTTACTGTAAGAAACTCAATCCTATTCTGATTTGCAATCCACTTTAGAATATATTAATTTTCACATGCATGTTCTAGTGTCTAAAATTTGCCCATAGTTTTAATACGCTTCTTTTTCTTCCTCTTTTTTTCTTATTTTTTTATTTTTTGGTAATGAGTTTTGAGTATGCTTCTTTATGTCTATGAAGCATATCAGCTCCTTTCATGCCATTTCATGGCACCAGCAGATCTAGTTAGCATTGCCTCACTATGTAAACCAACTTTACTAGTATATTATCACCGTTTATTAGCTACTTACATCTCCTTTCTTGCTCGGATTCTCTCCAGGTTGACTTGGAGTTCAGATAGAGAGGAGAGACGGGTTTGTAGGTTCCACCTAACCTGCGGGGGTTCACCAAAAAATTTCTCCTGCTCTCTCCGCCCGATCCTTCTGCACCATGAGGAGAATCTTCCCCCCCCCCCCTCTCTATATTAGTTTCCTATTTGTTTGTTGTTTATGAATGTTTAGACCATTCGTTAGTATATGTAGATTGTAGAGAGTGGCACATGCTACGTTGTGGCGCATCAAGAAAAAAGCATGAGCAAAGAGTGAACAAAGGAATGCAATAGTTTAGTAAATGGTTTTCTATCCCAATTTATATATGCTTGTACTTTGATTGTTCTATAATCGATGTATAACCGTAAAAATTACTAGTCAATTCATGCAAGACAAAGTAATATAACTCCATCCAATCATCCTTTGTAGAATAAAGTGCATGAAAGAAAAAAAGAGAGTTCATGGATACCACTGTTATCAAAACCAGACAAGATCAGCCATTTCCCAATGGTTTGGGCCAATTAAGGGCACGTAATCAAGAAAAAGTGAACTGACCAAAATAAGTCAAAATTAGTGGAGAACTCGTCAAGAATTATTTTTTATTTTCTTTAAAAAAAACTCTTGATAATACAAAATTATTTTATTTTTGTGTTTTATTTGTCTTGCGGTTTGTTTTTCTTTAATGTTACACACACACACACACATATTTGATAATTCATTAGTGATCTTAGTTAATAATGAAAGCTTGTGTTGGTTTATTAGATAATAAATGTGAGACTTGATGATTTTGGTTACTTGTAAATAATAAATAATTTTATTATAATAATGGAGTAATTGACTACAAATTTGACATGTATATATGATAAGGATATGATTAAATAGTCTAAAATATTTTTTTTTCATACATAATCGTTAACTTTTATTATTTTAATTTAGATTGGTCATATTATAGTACAGTCACTAGTAGAGCTATATGCATCTCAAGGTGGGCAGATGCACTTCCTGAGATTTTGGAAGTAGAAATGTTTATATATTGGTTTTAGATCTTGCCCTTCCTAATTTTCTAATTTTCATCCTCTAATGTTTGTTCTCTACTTCATTTGGTGATTCACTATATGAGATTGGGAAAAAAGAGATGGAGAGATTTTTTTAATATTTTATTTGTGATATTTGTAAATTTTGAGAAACAACAGTTTTTTATATTATTTTTTGAAATACTATCTTAAATTCGTATTTCTTTGACTTTTTAATTAATTAAAGATACTCATGTTAAAACATGATTTACATCAAGGTGAAATTAGTATAATGTACTTATAAATGAATTATTTAAGGGTTAATAAGCATTATGGATCCTAAAATATTGCGCGAAAAGCACTCAAGATCATGAACTTTTAAAATGTGATTAAACCTCACCGTTAACTCACCATTAACATTGTTATTGTTCTTCAAGTGCGGCCTAGTCAAAACACTGATGTGATAATCCTTTGCTTATATGTCATTTTTTATGAGTATCACAAACCCTAAATTATTGCACGAGTAGCATCCTAGACCCTAAACTTTAAAATTTAAAACAAATTACCATCATCATTTATGTGTAGAATGCCGCTAACTATTATGTAGATTAAATTAATCTCAGCATGGTCTAGCGTGATAAATGCTTTGTTGGCCAAGGTAAATGACCTATATCTTGTGAATGATATCTTTCGTTCCTTTTTTGCAATATTTTCCAAACGATCGGTATATCATTCTTTCATATACTCTATAACTCTGATTTAGTTTTATTTTAAATAATTTACTTATTTAATAGTGAAAACTTGGGATCTCATTTGAAAATAAGTTTAAATATCAGAAGATTTTACAAATGATAGATGCAAAAGCTAATAATTTCATCAACAGTTTCAAACCCAATTTAACCTGTTAATTAAACTTCTTTTCAAATGGGATCTCAAGTTTTTACCATTAACTAAATAAATATTATTCAAAATAAAATCAAATTAGAGTTATAAAATATGGAGAAGCATGAAATACCAATTGTTTAGATAACATTGCAAAAAAAGGGGCAAAAAATGTTATTTCACAAAATTATGGGTTGTTCATCAAGACTAACGATGTATTCATCACGGAAAATCATGTTGAGGTTGATTTAGTCTACATAATAATCAAGGTTCTACCAGAAACAGTGGGGATAACTTGCTTTGAATTTTAAAATTTAGGGTCTAAGATGCTACTCGCGTAATAGTTTAGGGTCAGTGATGCTCATTAAAAATGACACATAAGCAAGGGACTACCACATTAGTATTTTGACTAGGCCCTACTTGATGAACAGTCACGGCGTTAAGGGTGAGTTAATGGTAGGGTTTAATTTGCTATGAATTTAAAAGTTTAAGGCCATTTTGCACATTTTAAGAGATCAAGGTCCAAAGCACTTTTCCCTTACTTCAGAGTCTAGAATACTCATTAACCCATTATTTAATATTTAAAAAATATCTTTCCCTCTTTGGCCAAAGGTTATGAGTCCGCCACTGGGTACAATGAATCAGTACCGTAATTGGTTTTATGCTTGGTCCATACAATATTGATTAATGCTTTAATATTTATTAATTTTTATCAGTGTTATTGCCAAGAATGATAATGCAACAATTAGCCGGTAGTTGGTAAAAGTAGATGGTCAAAATAATATTTTTGTCTTTTTATTAGTAAGGAATAATTTTAATATCTCAAAGTTTATTTGTAACTTAAAAGAACTTAATCTATATTAAATTTTTTTAAAGAGTCCTTTAGTATAATTTTGGGTAAATGAGCAATATACTCCTAAAACTATAGTTCGAATAGCATTATAGATCCCAAACTTGTGTATTATGCAAATTCTTACTTCAACTTTTAGATTCTTAATAGCTAAACCCCCAATATTACTACAAGAAAATGAACTTTACTTTTTAGATGGTAGGATCTAATTACATGTTTACGTTGCACTCATACTTACTTGAGGTATAAGTCGTCGCTTGGAAATACCCACTTCTCATCGGAGTCTAAAACCACATCCTATCTCATTATCATATTATCCAACCAAGCGATTCTACCACTCCTAGCTCCCCATCCAATGACTAAAACATGATTTAAATGTCAACTTTGTTGAAACTTCATTGTCTCTATAAAGTTTAATGTCATCACTTGTGACCACCGACTGAAGGCCTTGGCGAACGCAGCCTTCAATGATATGTTGTTTTATTTTTAGGTGAAAAAGAATAAGTAAGCTCTTTCTTCCCCTCCGGCCCCTACTTGATGGTGTGATTCGCTAGCATAGTAGATGATCCTTTTATAATGTCATCCAGATCACATCACGGTAGACTGATCAATGATGAAGTGTCATCGTTGGACCAACCAGTGACGTTAAGGTGGAAAGTGTTGGAAACTAACTTTTAAGGATAATATCTTCAAGCATGACTCGATTATATTATTGCTCATGTTTTATGCAGGTGTTTCCAACAATCTTTAGAGCTACTTGCCAATTGATCACAAATGAAATAAGTTCAAATATCTAGTTTTTACTTTGTTTGATTTTGGTGTATTATATCATAGTATGATTTGTGGCTGAGGGATTCAAAAAAAGTATGCCAAAGCTACTAATTTTTATGAGTGCGTGATGACGTGATTTGAGTTTATAAATGACTTCTCCCAAAATCAAGAAAGTGGAAGGAGAAGACTATATTCTGGCATATGTTTAGGCAATAAAATTGAAATTAGAAATTGGATAAAGCAGTTAACAACTTAACACAGAGTATACCCTCAATCTAGTAATGCTTGTTGTATATTTCATGACATAAGAAATTAAAGCTTGTTTATACATTTATGTGATCATACCTTTTTTGGCCCATAAAAGTAGCACGATATTATAGTTTGAATAAGAAGGTTGGAAAAATATATTAATCACATGGTTAATGTCCTTATTGGTTGCTCAAATGCTAGCACTATTTCCAAGAGAGGTGCTCATGAGGAGTTATCAACAGTCCTATATTGTATGTAAGTGCTAGCTTCGGCTTCTTTTAGCTTTGACATTTTTTTTCAGACAGATTGTTAAGGCCACAAGAGTATTAGAAATGGTTTAGTATAATGCAACAATCCAAATTAAGTCTGTTAAATGCTATTACTCGTGTTCTTTTAGTTAAAAAAAAAAAGCTTTTAAGCTTTTAGGATTTCTCTCCTCTTTTGTCATACTGCTTTAATTGTGATGTTGCCTGAGTTCACCCTGTGAATTTTCATTGTTTTGTATCCTTGCCTTTTCCAAGAAGAATTTGCTTAATCATGAGGAGTTGCCTTCTTGTGGCAAAATAACTCTTAAGGATAGTGTTTTTAGGCACAACTCAAATTATATTATTTCTTATATTTTATGTAGGTATTTCCAACATAAAGTCTTCTGGAAGCATTTGATGGTTGATCTAAGCTTGGTGGCAAATTCATTAGTGAGTTTTAAATTCAAATTGGAATTATGTACGTAGTATTCAAGGGGCACAAACAAATCCCGATAATCACTAACCAAAGAAGGAGGAGATTAATCTATCGTCTTGGTCTTAAAATGAAACTCCCACAACAGAGCGAATTCAGATATACTCCACAAAGGTACAATGGTGAGAGGCAATAACAGAGCAAGAGGCATGAGTGTCCCAATCACAACCTTGGCAAAGGATAAGGTTTTCAGTGTTGCATCAAATGAAGGTGGGCTCGAAGGTGAAATTATCACAAATCTTAAAGCGCAAATGCTTGAGAGAGAGCAAGTCAGCAGAATGAACATGTTGATAGTAGAACAAGCAGAGTTTAATGGAGCTAACATTCCTTTGAAAATAAAAAATGAGACTTAACTTTGAATACCACATGGCTGGGTTCCTTTTCATAGGGTTTAGTGCCATCTTTCAAGGACTATTACTGATATACCCATCTTCCTAAGACTACCTTGTACATATGGCATGCCAACTTGGCACAATTAAGTCAAATTGTCTTCTCTCCCATCACATTTAACAGTCAATATTTCTATACTTAAAGTCAAGGAGTTAACTGCTTAGAATTAAAGAGTTGAAGGAACAAATTATACAATATATAAGTTTAGGGTCTATGATGCTATTTGAGCTATAGTTTAGTAAGTATATAATCCATTGACCCTCTATTTTTTAAGATTTTTTTTCTAATTTTTAGATTGACTAACAATTAAACTTAATCTTTTTAATGATAATAGTAAAATTGCACAACTTTTAAATATTAAAAAAAGATATTGTCAGTGAATAAGCCACATACAAGTAAGGTTGAGCACATGCCCCCTTCACTTTGAAAATTACATATAATGGGTATGAAATTTTAGATTTTGCATTTCATTCCCTTCATATTTTGCATCCCATCTTTTTAATATTTACATTAAAGTCTATTTTTGCTTTCAAATTATACCTTTAAATGTATCTAGTATTCTAAACTCTACTTTGACATATTCTTTCCCTGAAGTTACAAAAATATACTCCCTCTATCTCAAATTATAAGACACTTTTAGGAAAGATTTAGCGTTTCAAAATATAAGATATTTGATAAAAATAAAGTTTAATTAATGATACTTTTTCAATATTACTATTGCTCACCACAAGTGCACGGGTCGTAGCAAGTAATATAGTGAAAGTAAAGTATCGTTCCCTTGAGGATTTGTTGAAAAACAATGATCAAACAAAAAACTAAGTGAGTTCAACTAAGTTGAGCCAAACATAATTAAGTGAAAATGATTTTAAAACTAAATTAACACTAGAAAATAAAGAAAATAAATTGATTCACAGACTTCAAGCACAAATTTAAACTCAGGATTATTTATCCACCTTATGTCTCAAAACACTGAAATCGTGTCCTCTCCTAAATGCTTTCAATAAAAATAAGTGCTAACCTAGAGTTTTAAAAATACTTGGACAAGCTCTCTCAAGTCATGAACAAGTGTTTAGTTAAATTAATTTTCTAATCTCTTGTTACAATTAATAAAACTCACTTTTTAGCTCCAACCCTAACGTGGCTATGCAAGACTAGCAAGTATATCTCTATTTTACTGGCAAAACCATTCATTCAACATGTAAATATCAAGTTCTCGCACTATTTTACTCAAATTCTACACTCAATCTAGCCTTCTTAAGCATCAATCAAGTGAACCCAACATCTAAATGGTGACCAATCACTTAGAAACATTAAGAAAAGAGTAAAATAAACACACATATATCATTAATCACAAAAAGAGAGGAGGAACATAGTGTTAATCCATACAAGGGTTCCACATAACCCTAGAACAAAGTATTTATCTACTCATAATCATCCAAAAGATACAAATATACAAAATATTTGGACCCATATTAGAATATAAGAGAGGAAGGGGAAGAGGAACAAAAAAATTAAAGAAAATGAGCTCCAAATATATTTAAAACTCCATTCTCTTGGACCCAATTTTTTCAATACCTAAACCTAGCACACAAAACTCCAAATGGTTGTTCAAAGTTTGAAAAATGTATTTTGGGTCGAGCTCTCAACATATATATGTCCTAGCCAACTAATTTTTGATAAATAAAACGTAGCATTTTTCTGATTGAGGCGAAAGTCATGAACGAAAGTCACGACTTTGGCAGTTTTGCACTATTTTTGCAGCTAACAAAAATTATTCATTTTGTGCTTAATTTCTTCATCCAAAAGCCTTCCAAAAACATCCACAAAGATCTAGAAATGCTTCTAATCAAAACTTCAACCAAAATAACATGAAATTAAGCCAAAAACATCAAATCAAAGCCAAAAATACAAACCCAAAATAAAATACACATTTTTTTAATTTGGGCAATAAAAACATATACAATTGAGCCAAAATAGATTAGAATCTAAGGAAAATGTGATAAAATAACATGAAATTCTAGAGGTTAACAATTACCCTCCCCATATATTCTCTCTCTTCAATATTCTTTTATCAATGAAGTATTAAATGAAGGATATTTTTGAAAGTTTATATTTTTATCTTGAAAAAGTAAGGTTGTAAAATATATTTAATGAGCTTTATTGGTTTGTGAGATTTTATTTAAAAGTATCTTATAATTTGGGACAAAGGAAGTATCATTTTTACCCTTATTACCGCACCACTGAGTGGGAGGAAACATCCATTGTCTTTTGTAATGTTGGATGCATACATATCTACTGTCTACAAGACATTTACATGGCAACTTGTTTAGCAAACTAGTAAAAAATTTAACCAAGAAAACTCTCTTAAAAAAAAAACTCTCTCTCTCTTGGTGTGAAGAAAACCATAGATTCATATAGGGAGAATCGCATTGCAAGCTCAAGGGCCCTTATTCTAATTTTTCTTGGGAGTGAAAGTAAAGTTTTGCCCTTGTATGATTTAAAAATTCAAAGCATGTACAACACAAAGTCTACAAGTGCACAACATGATATTCATAAATTCTCAACACAATATTCATACGTGTCCAGTTGATCTATAGGCTAATTAAAATATACAAGTCATGCAGATCATCTACAACACAATGTACAATACGATATTCATAAATTCTCAACACAATGTCCATGTATGTCCAGTTAATTTATAGGTTAATTAAAATATAAAAGTCATGTGAAGCATGTACAACACGATATTCATGCATTTTGAACTGAATGTCCATGCGTGGACATGCGTGGATATTGTGTTTAAAATTCATGAACATCTTGTGCTTTGTGGATAAGAATTTTGCACAGGTTTTGAGTTTTCAAATCATATGAGGACAAAATAGTATTTTCACTCCTAAAAAAATAACAACAAAAGCCCTTAGGTCTGCAATGTATTATCAAAATATTTTGGGCCCAAATTGCAATTTTCTATTTTTAAGGCCTGCAGTGCAGTTCTCCCATTCATCTTTCCTCCTGCTCCGCCCTAATAATTCCCAAACTAGAATTCTGCACCGCATTACCTGTACCCACCGCCAACGACTATGACGGTTCCTCTGCCACCGTATTACCCTTTTGGCCCTGTGATGCCTTCTCCTGCAAAAGACTGTTACGATAAGGAACGGTGTTAAGCATTGAGCCCCATGAGGAAAATCCAGGGTGGCCTGGAGGCACATTTTCCTTTCATCACTTGCTGATAATATACATAAATGAAAAGTTTACGAGCTGCCCAATTCAATGTAACCCCCTCTGCTCCCTCCCTCCTTTGTTGGGTTCGATTGCTTATATTCCTTCGTTCAGATTTGGTTCAAAGATCGTTCAACATGTTAAGATTGCTAGGTTCGGTTCTCCCCTTGCAGGAGATTTCAATTTCTTGAAGCAGAAATGGACAAGACGCCGACAAGAGGAGAGGTTTATTTTTTTAAAACAAAAAAATTTGCCTCATTTGTGAGATGAAAGGCATGTGGCTGCCAACTGTATATATTTTTTTTGTGAAAAAAAAAAAGTTTAACAGTGAAACTTTACTGCAATTAGTGACAGGAATAACAATGATCCGTTTTTAGATGTTGTGAGTCTAGGACACGGAATACACTTGAAGATATAATTGATTTTTTAAATTATAAAAGTATCCTTAAAAGAAAATCACCCCCCTGACTTGGGATCTTGTTTTGCCACTGGATGTTGCATTATAAAAAATTTAAAATACCAGATATTTTTGCATATATTGTTGATAGGCAAAAATCCTCTATGACTTCTATAATTTAAACGAAAGACATTGTTCAAAATGCTTTGGAAGACAAAGCAGGTAAGAAGTCTTAATCTTTAGCCACATGAAATAAGATCAAGTTGTCAAGAGATATCACGAGATTTGGAAGCTAAGTTCATTATAAAATGATTGCTGCGTTTTATTTTGTTTGCTGTCTTTGCAGCGAAGTGGTTGGCATGCAAGTCTTGAGGAAGACTAAAAAGTGTTCCTAAAATTTTTATAACATTAATACTGTGTCTTATTTGAGGACGTACAAATAATTTTACTTAACCACCATATTCCTCGCTCATCGTCATCGAATAAAAACAGCTCATCATTGGTCAAACAAAGCACTACAAAAATCATTACTGCCCAATTGAATCCAGAAAACATGGGATTAATTAATGTTGTTTGGATATACTACGTGCTACTGCGACTCGTGATACGTTATTAACTTGCATATAAATTAATTTACAATTTGATCTTTTCAAGAGAGCGAACAAACATGCACTCATCATAAATAAATGACAATAATTAGTCTTCATATGCATGCGTGAATATAATTATTAGGGTTAATTAGTATCTTAAACTTTAAATTAATCTGCCAATAGCATCTTAGACTATAAATTTTTAAAATGTAAAAAAAAATTTCCTTAATTTCTAAATTTTGAGTACTTGAAACCTCACCTTTAATTAAGTTGAAGAAAATTCCCATCGTTTTAAATGTCAAGATAAGTACCACATCATCACAATAGAATTGTGATTAAAAAAGTTCATTTTCAGTGCTAATATATAACAATTTTGCAGATTTATTTTCAATAATTATGTTCCATCTTCAATCCTAAATTTTTATAAGATTTTGTAACTTGCCAAATTTAATTATAAATCAGGTTGCCTTGAATTTCTCAGTACAAAAAGTATAAATGTCTTATCTTCTATACAAAATCCTATTCACAACAGTTCAATTTATGACAAAGACTTCAATCAATTCATGTTAGGCATGCATGTATTATATACATATAATATATATATATATAATCCCTTTTTTATAAATATGCATGAGTGTTTGGGTAAGGTTAATTACTGTATACTCGTGGGTTCAAAATTCAAATACTTTGAAAAATGAGTCGATTACAAAAGCTATATATACACACACACATTAATCTCAAAACTTACAGGAAAAAAAATAAACTCATTAGAAGAACTGCTGAGAAAAGGGATGCTAAGATCAGAATTGAGATCACTTCTAGAAAATGCATCAAACCAGCCGCATCCACACCATCGCACTTGAAATCTTTTAAACTCTCCCTTCTAGATCAGCTTTCCCCTAACATCCACAGTACTAGTGCTTTCTTCTTCCCTGTCGCCGCCACTGACAGCGGCAGCACCAGCTGCCGCGACCTCCTCTCTGATTTCTCCACCAAATCCCAACTTCTCCAGACCTCCCTTTCCCGACTGCTCACCTGTTTCTATCCCCTCGCTGGCCGCCTCTGGGGCGGCACCACCATCAACTGCAATGACGATGGCATGTTTTACGTTGAAGCGCGAACCCCCACCCTTCTCTCTCATTTCCTCAGCGACCCAGATCTCGACACTCTCGAACACTTCCTTCCTTCGTCCGACAAGCAAACCATGTTATTGTCAAACGGTTCTTTATTCTTTGTCCAGTTCACAATGTTCGGTTGTGGTGGGACAGCCATAGGAATTTGCATCAGCCACAAGATTTCCGATCTAGCGACCTTCCTCACAATCCTTCAGAGCTGGACCGCCGCCTGTCGGGGAGCTGGAGATCCGTATGTTCCCGACTTAGGCCTCGCCTCTTCCCTTTTACCTCCACGAGAAATTCCGGTGATGTCCGCTTCTGTCAACATGGCAGTCGACAAGTTCACGACCAGACGGTTCGTTTTCAGTCCTTCCATGGTGGAAGCACTCAAGCGCGGAATAGAAACCGCTCTCGGAAAAGACAACGATCAGTTTCGCCCGTCGCGCGTCGAGGTAGTGCTTGCGTTGATTTGGAGATGCGCAGTGCTATCTCACAGTTCCAAAACGGGGTTGTTCAAGCGGTCGGCCATGTTCCAAGGCGTGAATCTCCGTCCCCGAATGGAGCCTCCGGTGCCGGCGACGGTGATCGGGAATCTCGTGTTGCCTTTCGTGGTGATGGTGGAGGAAGAGAAGGAGATGGAATTGCACGAGGTGGTGAAGAAGATGAGGAAAGGAATGAAGGAGTTCATAGAGAAGAAGGCAAGAAAGTTCAAAGAAGGAGATGGGGTTGAAGCAGTAATGGAGTTTCTGAAGGAGAGAGGAGAGATGATGAAGAAGAAGAAGGAGGAGACAGTGGTTTATAAGTGTTCGAGTTGGTGTAGGTCGGCATTGTACGACGTGGATTATGGGTGGGGGAACCCTGTGTGGATGTCGAGTGTGAACAAGATGGTGAGCAATACAGTGGCTTTGCTGGATTCCAGAGATGGTGGGGTTGAAGCCCTGGTGACTCTGGACGAGCAAGAGATGAAGATCTTTGAACATCATCAAGAGATACTTCATTATGCTCAGCTTAATCCCAGCATGGTTCTTCCACCTTCTAAGCCTAAACCTTTTATCAGTGCATCACTGTGATGTTGTGATTATTCCTTGTTTGTCATTTTAATCTCATATGAATTATTATTATGATTATTAAAGATCCTAGCACTCTCAAATTAGGATCTTCTGTGATATATCTAACGTTTCCAGTAATTCTAAAACTTGAATGCCACATTAATCGGCATCGTCTTGATCAAATTTCAGCCACATGAAAGTTTCCCTCAACCAGATTTAACCAAACTCTCTGCTTTGATCGTTTGTAAACATTAGTTTGAGATGATGAGCTAAACTCATGTAACTAATAATAAAAAGCTCATCACTAATGCATAATATACTATATTTCGTGTAGTAGTAATAGATCATCTTCGCGTCGGGTCGAAATAGAGCTGTAACAAAAATTCGTGGATTGCGGCGTATGATCCCATGCCATAATACACGCACACACACATATATTTCCACTCGTTTCGCAACTTGGCTTTCTTTTCCGCTTCTTCTATCATCGGTTGTACTTTTTTCTAGAGGAACATGCAACATCTTGATCTTTAAAATATGATTAGTTGTAGATTAATTAAAGGGTTTAATCCCATTCTCTGGTGGGAAAGGGTTAACACGAAAGAGAATCAGACCTCCTGATCGCATCCGGCTGGTTGCGTGCAAGGAAGAAGAGGTGAGCATCCAACCGCGAACAGTGACCGAGGCAGTGCCATAGGCTTCCAGCGCCGGCCATAAGGCAAAGTTGATTAGTCAAACGAGATAACGTGTCCGCTGACAGATGTGAATTTGACATGATCATTCGAAGTTGAGCACATCAAAGTTTTTCCCTCAACCATATTTAACCAAACTCTCTGCACATAGATCTCTCTCTCTCTCTCTCTCTCTCTCTCTCTCTCTCTCTCTCTCGGTCAGAGCATATCCTTGATCGTTATTTGTTAACATTAGTTTGAGATGAGTTAAACTATTCATAACAATATATATAAAGCCATACTATTTTGGATTTGAATTCTTTCTTTGTAGAAATGCGCTACTTTTTTAATTCGAGTAAAGGGTAAGTTTCATTTCTCTGGAGTAAGCTGTACAAGCAAAAGGCAAAACAGGAAAAAGCAAAGAAGTTACAGGCTATACATCAGAAAATTACACCAGAGATTTTTAAGTAGCAAATCTAAGAGTATGGATTGTGAGTGCTCTAACATGAGATAGAATAATATCTTCAGTGACATTACAGAATCATCATTGAGAAGTCGACGATTCCTAATTTCCAACATATGATGCTGATCGACCCCAGCCTTCCATGAATTATCAAGCTGAGGCAAATATTAGCCAGCAATTAATGTCCTTACCGTAAAAGTCAATGTACAAATCACTAGGTAGGACTTTCCTCCAAGCATTAGCAGCTAAAGAACATTCTTTAAGAACATGATTAATATTCTCAACTGGCGCATGGCAAAAGGAACATTGTTTATTTTGTGCTATCCCTCTTCGATATCTCTCTGAGTTGGTAAGGAGTCGCGTCCTTTAACTATAAGCCATAAGAATGTTTTTACTCTTTGAGCAACAGGAAGCTTCCAGATGTTGGTCCAGATAGCATCAGATTCATTCCAATCCAAAAGGGACGCAATATAAGCCGATCTAACAGGAAATTCATCATTTGCATTCAGATTTCAGGTACAAGTTGGTGATGTAGGTGTGTTCAAACTGATTGAGGCTTTAGCAATGCCGTCTATAACGTCTTTTGGCAGTAAATGCATGAAAGCATTCCATTTCCACTGTCCTTCATCATCTAAATAATCAGAGATTGTCTTCTGAAGCTCTTGCTCAGAAATTTCAGCATAAGATAGATGTTTTAAATGTCCTAAATCACCAATCCAAAAATCAAACCAAAACTTGATTTTTCCGACCATCACCCAGTTGCCATTTTATATTTATCACAGTGTCCAGCCAAATACGAGCAATATGCTTCCAGAAATATGAATATTTATGCCTACTTACATCCTGATTGATGTCTTCATTAATTCTATATTTGCCTTTTAGCACTCGCACCCATGAGAGCTTAGTTCAGAAACAATTTTATAAACCAGTTTGGAGAGGGAAGCTTTGTTTTGGGCTTCTAGATTAATGAGGCCGCATCCACCACGTGTCAACGGTTGACATAGGTCACTCCACTTAATTAAGCTAACGCTACGAAGCTGATCTGAAAAATGATGAAATTAGCATCAAAATTTACATAATTTAAATAAGATAAGAAGTTAACACGCATATCTAGAGAATCTATGACTTATGACGCCTCAAATACTTCGAGTGTAGGTAAACTCATAACACATCAGGCTCTCAATTTTTAGATAATGCAGAGATAATAGAGAGAAATAAAAGAGTTGTATATGTTGGTTATTGACTGATTGCATTATATTGATTATATTAATAACCGTCTTAATAATTAATTAATTAATGCTTCATTAACTTTAATTCAATCAATTAAGAAATAGAGAATAATTGACTACTATAAGGTTATAGGTTGGGTCTCTGTACATTGAGTTCACTTATATAACCCACCTATATATCACAATCCACACAAAATCATAATGATCAATCTATAAATCAATCTATTTTAGACTCACATTACAAAAAAAATGCTGCAATGGCCACAGATAATTGCCACGTTTTTTTCTTAAACTGTTGGATAATCCCACATTTTTACTAAAAAACCATTGCTGTCAATTTTCTTTTTTGAAAAAAGAACTAAAGCCAAGATTTTTCAAAAACTGTGGCTTATTGAGCCACGTTTATGTGAAAAACAAGGCTCACATGGTCTTGTCACAAACCAAGCCACGATTCTCAGAAATTATGGCTCGATTTCTTCTTATTTATACCCACCCATATTATTTTCAACTCCGCGCAGTATATTCGGCATCTTGAGGTACACATGCTTCATGTCTTTCCCTCTTCTTTTTATTTTTTCTGTTTATTTTATATATGTTTTTATATTTTATATATTTTATTATATATTTTTAGGAGTTAAAAAATTCTCAAAGTCATTATAAATTTGACATTTCGCTGCACATTTGAGGTAATTTATTTTTTATTTTATGTTATATTTCGTTTTTTAATTATATAAAATTTTATGTATGATATTTATTATTTTGTTCTTAATATACATTGAATATCTATGAATAGAATAAGATAAAATTAGATATTTAATTTTTTAGGATGAAATGTGACATGAATTTATGTTGTAGTATTTTATTAGGTTTAAATTTTTTATTATAAAATTTTATTTTTATATAGGATAATTTAAATGTTACATTAATGTTGAAATTAAATTTATTTGTTGTGCTTAAATTTATGTTGTGCATGATGAGATTTTTATTTTCATTTTTTATATTCATTTAAATAATAAAAAATATGTTGAAATTTTATGCTTAAATATAATAAATTATAAATATTTTTTATTTTATATAGAAAATGGATAAATTATGGATATCCAATATTTGCAATACAAGAGAATAAATGAATGGTTTGGAAGGATTTTTAAATTTTACTTTTACAAATAGTGCTGTTGAAGGTAAAATAATTTATCCTTGCCCTAAGTGTAATTTTAATGGAATGTTCAAGAGGAGGTTCGAAAACATTTAATTGCTAAACCATTCCTAGATATATATGTTGGGTTTTGCATGGTGAAAATTGTGAATTTCGAGTAGCTTCTTCTAGTGGCCCAGTTAACGTAGGAAATAGAGAACAAGAAATGAGGCTAGTGATCATATTCATAAATTAGTTTGTGATACTTTTGGTGTGCAAGAAGAACATGAAACATCAATTCAAATTGAGGATTCATCACAAAATCAAAATCAAAGGATGAATAATGACACCAAAGAATTTTTTGAATAGCTAGGTACAAGATGGGCAAGAGCAATTATATGATGGGTGTGAAAAATATTCAAAATTACCATTTTTAATTAGATTGTACCACATTAAATGCTTGTGTGGTATAAGCAACAAAGCTTTATCTATGATTCTGGAATTATTGGCAGATGCCTTTCCATTTGTTAAAATTTTCTCTTCATTTTATGAAGCAAAAAAGACTATTATCAAGTTAGGATTGGAATATAAAAAAATAGACATTTGTCCAAATGATTGATTGTATGTTATATTGGGGAGAAGATGACAAAAGAAAAACCTGTAAAACGTGCAATACATCAAGATGGAAATTGATATCCAAAGAGAAAAAAACAAGCAAAAAAACCAATGAAAATTTTGAGATACTTTCCATTAAAGCCATAATTGCAATGACTGTTTATGTCATCTAAAATTGCAAAGCATATAAGGTGGCATTTTGATGAACATAATGTTGATCGTTTGATGATGCATCCGAGGGATTTTGAAGCATGAAAAAATTTTGACATGAATTATCAAAATTTTGCTTTAAAACCTTGAAATGCACTATTGGCATTAGCTACTAATGGTTTCAATCCTTTTAAAACTTTGAGTAGGTGTTATAGTATCTGGCTAGTGGTTCTTATGCCTTATAATCTCCCCCTATGGATGTGTATGAAACAGGGTTCATTCATACTTTCAATGATAATTCCTAGATGAAAAGCTCCAGGAAATGACATTAATGTGTATCTGCAACCCTTAATTCAAGAACTTTTAGATTTGTGGAATGTTGGAGTAGAAATATATGATTCTTATTCCAATAAAATGTTTAGAATGCATGTAGCACTGATGTGGACAATTACTGATTTTCCTGGTCTTGGGACATTGTCTAGATGAAATGTTCATACAAGATTAGCATGTCCGACTTGTAATTTTGATTGTTCGTCATTTCAATTATCTAATAGTTGAAAATGGTATTTATGGGTCATCGACGCTTTTTAAATGGTATACACAAATTTAGGTTGGCTCATGCTTGATTTGATGGAAAATCAAAATTGAGAATGCCACTTAAGGTTCAATCAGGACGAGAAATTTTAAGCCAAGTTGAATGTATTGATGTGATTTTTAGCAAGGGCAATGATGAAAGATTTAAAAAAAGGGCTGAAAATTCAAGTGGTAAAGATTCTCAACAATGGCGTAAGAGAAGTATATTTTTTAATTTACCTTTTTGGTCAAATAACATACTTTGCCATTGTCTAGATGTGATGTATATTGAAAAGAATGTTTGTGATAATGTCCTTTTCACATTATTGAATGAATCTGGTAAATCAAAATATCATTTACAGTCATGAAAAGATTTGAAAGAAATGGGCATTAGGCTAGAATTGTAGCCAGATGATAATGAAAAATTTTATCCAGCTAAGTTTATTTGAGCAAGTCTAATAAAGATGTCTTTCTTAAGACATTAAAAAATATCACTATTCTAGGTAGATATTTGAGTAACATTTCTAAATGCATTAATTTGAGACAATAGAAGATTGGGGGATAAAAAGTCACAATTCTTATGTTTTGATGTAGCAATTGCTTCCATTAGCAATGAAAAATACTCTTTTAAAAGAAGTATCAACTATGTTGACTAATTTATGTTTTATTTTTAGAAATTTATGTGAAAAGGTTGTGAATATGAGTGATCTTAAAGAGCTTTAAAGCTGAGTTGTCATCACTTTATGTCATTTAGAAATGATTTCCACCCTTCTTTCTTTACTGTCATGGTCCATTTAATTGTGCACCTTGTTGAAGAAGTCAAACTCGGAGGTCCTATGCAATATTGATAGATATATCCCATAGAGAGGTGAGCAGAAAATATGGGTTTTAGACATCTAAAAAATATATTTCTTTTCACAATATAACCTAGCTTTGAGCTATGTTTTCTTGAAAAATGTGGCTATAGAACTCTGACAACTGAACAAGAGGCATAATTTTTGTAGAATGCGTGGGTTTGAGCCATGTTTTTTTTTTTAATCATGGCTATATTCTTCCCATGATTGATATAGTCAAGCTTTTTGACAATTGTAGAAGAAAGCTTTGCCATATTTTAAATACGTGGCTATTGAACAAGTAAAACAGTGCTAACATACTGGTTTGGTTGTAGTGTCAATATCTAATTGATACAAATTCACAATACATAAATATTTTACAAATATTCCAACAACAAAAAAACCCAAATGAACTTCTTGAGTAGCTTCTCAATTGTACAACAATCGACACAAGGTTGGAATCATAGTACTTTACATGGAATATAAAGGAATAGAGTCAATTGTCAAGGACAACTTTATTTTGCAAGAGTAATTCAGCTAGCTGGAAAGTGGTTGACTTTTGTATCCTGCTAGATTTTTATGCAACCTTTCCTAGGTATATTGATATATGCTACTAGTAAGCCTTCCAATGATAAGTGGAACACCTACATATCACCCCAAATATTCAGCCTGTGTTGATAACTTAAGTAGTGGAAGATCTTGTATAGATAGTAGGCTACACATCCTAGAGAAATAAAATTATAGTCTTCATTTGACTTACTTTTTACTTGAAGAAATACAAAATTGGGCTAAGACTCTCTCAAGTCTCAACTACTTCAACTTGGGAGTTTGAGGTGTCACCAAAGAGTATTAATCATAAAAAAATGAGAGAGAGGAATTCCTTTACGCCCTATTTTAATAGTATGCCAATTCTTCTTTTGTGACTTCATCAACAATTGCATAAAAAATGTAAGACATAAAGAGATCACCCTGTTGAACACCTCTCACAGTAAGAAGGATGGCTTGCCATTTCCAAATAAGTATTTGCATGGTAAGCATGGTAATACGAT
>NW_026557542.1:0-18440 GCF_029017545.1 Prosopis cineraria | reverse complement strand
ATGGGCTTATGCTTCAGCTACCCAATGTACAATGTCTTTTTTGTTTGTATCTAAGAAGATATTGGGGTGAGAAAGTTAAAAAAAAAAAAAGAGCGACAAAAACTTTTAAATTTTGGCTATCGGGTTGTGCTTATTTTTCTCATTTTTATTTTTCTTTTTTTAATCAAATTCATAAAACTATTTACCACCACATACCCATTCCCCATACGATTCATTCAAACATAAATTCCAATTCTAATGATTTGAATTGCACTTTTTTATAGAATTAAAAACCTTCATATTTAAATCTGAAAATTATAGAGACCATTCTATATTACTATTATAAAAATTTATATAAAGCTCCACAATTCATAAAAATTTAAAAGTACAACTCACCTTACACTTTGTGCAACATTCACGGGTCAACATTTAATTAAAATTATTTGCATTTAATTTTGAAATTAATTTTAAATTAAAATTCTAATTTATAAAGATTTTAAAATTAATTTAAACACTGATAAAAATAATCTCATGTACTAATTGAAAATCACGTATACTAAACTACTTAAATATGTATTATTTTTGAACTACTTTCCAAAAATATTCTATATGCACTTTAAAATATTAATTTTTTAATTATTTTGCAAATCCATAAAGGCAAATCCACTTTGGCAGCAAATCCATTTTCCTTGCTCTAAATGGAGATTCATCTGTTCCAAACTAACAAAATGCTTTACAAGACATCCTAACCAGCATTTCTAAAATTTTGGAAAAGAAAATTTTTGGCCAACCAAAGCTAAAGACTTATTTTTTTGTTTAAAGAATTGTTATAAAAGAAAATTCCACTCATAAACAATTTATAAACAAAAGGAAAAGTAAGAAAAGAAAATGCATTTTGTTCATCATAGTAGTAACACTGAGAAAACAACTAACTAGAGAGAGAGAGAGAGAGAGAGAGAGAGAGAGAACTATATATAGTAACTACAATATCATAACTTGATGAAAAATTACCTTGTAAATTATTATGATCAAGATATAGCTCTTGAAGCATATCCAATTTTCCCATATCTTCTGGTATATCACCTACAAAAAAAAAAATGCTTAGAGATCTATAATTCAAATTGTTCACAGATATATCTATTGAGAATGGTTCCCACGTATGTGATAAAGACATAAGAAATATGGCTTAATCCTACAAGTGTCCATGTATGATGAATCATTTTTATCAAATCTAACTTGTAGACCCTTATTTCCACTCGTGGGCCCATGTATATTTATATATATGATGATATAGCACCTGAATGAGCTTCTCTTTTCCTCATATGTATTTTACATCAAAGATTATGTTTCATATAAATGCCAATACATGCTGCCACATTAATCAATCTATACAGACCATCAACCAACAAAAACAATATTGTAAGATCCAAAGCTGTTGGTTCCTCTTATTCATTAATTAATAAAAAAAACAAATTTTATACTTTAGACATGTTCTTACCATCATCATTTAAAAGAACAATAATTAATGGTTACTTTTAGATAGTCTTTTAAATGTAAGACCAAAATTTCGCAAACATAATACTTTGAACCTACAAGTAAGTAAACAAATGGGACAAAGGTTATGACTCTAAGATGGCAGCTTGCGCAAGTCTATCAACAATTGCCAAAGATGCCATATATTAAGAAAGGAAGATATTGGAAGAATTACAACCAAGTCCCACATAAGGATACAATTAGTCAAAAACCTAACAACACATGCAAATTATAAGCAACATATGGAGCAGTAATTGTTTGAACAATTTTACATGGTTTTAACATAATGACAAAAGGAATTCTGTAAATCCTCTAAAGTGACAAATTGACTAGCTAGCTAAAAGAGGATTACAAAGAACATTCAATTATTTTATCTTACTCAAATAAAAAAAAATTATCATCAATATATCATTGAAAAATAATAGTTACAGAATAATGAAACATTAATTTCCTTAGGGAAATTAATTTGAACAAGGATGTGAACTTTTGCAAAGCTGTTTTCATCAATGCACAAAATGCGTGAACTTTAATAATTCGAATACCCGTATAAAAAGGCAACAAGTTGGAAAGGAAAATCTTCAAAAAATCAACACACGCAGAAAAAATGTGTTTTGGATGTACGCAGCAAACTTACCCACAAAAAAATTATTTTTTCTTTTATTTTTTAAATAGCTAAATAGATTTTGCTGCTAAAATTTATATCATATAAAGTTTATAAATTTTTCGTTTCAACATGTTTGAGGACATGTTCGATAGATTGAAGGAATAGATTAAATCTAGATGAGATTTGTGAGGAATATATATTTAATAATGGGTAAATGAGCAAATTACTTCTAAACTTTAGGTCTAGCAACACTATAGACCCCTGAACTTGTTTATTGTGTAAATTATTTTTTCAACTTTTGAAAACAGTTTAGTATGGCCCTTACTATTAACAAAGTTAACTTTAACTGCTAGTTAATTAAAAAATGATAGAAAATGACCTCTAAAATTATTAAAAAAAAGATCAAATTTTTTTAGTCATTTTCTATTATTTTTTGGGTCCTTGTTTGTAATTTTTGGACCATTTTCTATTATTTTATGTCAACTAATAGTCAAAATTAATTTTTATTAACAATAAGGGGCTAGATTGCACTATTTTTTAAAAGTTGGGAAAACAATTTGCACAATAAATGAGTTCAAGATCTATGGTGCTATCAAATTTAAAGTTTAAGTGGGTAATTATCTCATTTATCCTTTAATAATTAATCATCAATATGAAAAATCTTCTTAATCACGTGGCTTCTGTTCTATATTATATGTAGTTGAGGAATGGACCGCATCACCAATAACAAGCCACAAAAATAACACAAAATTGATGAAAAGTTACATATTATAATTAGTTGAAAGTATGCCTTCTAAATTATTTTTACCAATGTTTTTTGGTATTTGACCAGACAACTTGTTTCTACTTAGGAATATAATTTTAATGTTTGAGAGAGCACCAACTCTTTTGGGGATATCTCGTGCAATATGGTAATGATAAAATGATTATGATGCATTTTTAATTAATAAAAATTATTTTTGAATTTTTTGATAAACTATTTTCTACAAAGTTAAAAATTAAAGTAGGGTGTATGTTTTGAAAATTATAGAGTGGTTTCAGTAATATTAATAAAATAAAAATAAATGGATATTAAAAGTTTCTAACAATATATATCAAAATTCAGAAAACACATTATTCATTAAAAAAATTCACAAAACATTTTGAATAAGATGTTACATATATAAAAAAATTACAATTACAAACAGTACGTAGTTATAATATGAAAAATGGGTGAAAATAGTGTATAATATATATAAACAAATTTACAATTACCAACAACAATTATAATATGAATTACGTACTTTTGTAAAGTTAATATGTTGTTAATACATTTTATATTTATATATTTGTATTTTTAAGTTTTATATTTGCTTTCAAAAAGTTTAGATGAGGTGGGTCCGAGGGTTCACCAGGGTGAGGGAAGGCCTTCAGGCTTAAAGAGAATTCATAGAGTTACTTACACATCACCCACCAACAAGGTATTTATAAGTTTTATATGATTGTACACCATCAATTATCTAATAACATTTCTCTCAAATAATAAAATTAGAAAATTATTTTCAAAAATAAGGATAATAAAAGTTAAAAATGAAAATTCAAATACTACAATTTATGTATATATCTATATATTTCTTTAAAAAAAATTCTCTCGCCCACCTTTGATTCTAATTTCAGGGCCAATTCAAATACAAAATAATGGAGATAGCTTGAAAATATAGTTATATCTAGAAATTGTCTTTTTTTTCATGCCATCTATAAAATTCTTATGAGTGAAGAGCTATCAATTGGATAAATTGATTGCACATTTTAAGATCAGTCATCATATATTTGATTTATTTAAGTGGCAGATCCACATATGATATAGCTTGAACTTGTTCTTTTGGTATTTTATACCAAAGATTAATTTTTGTTCAAAAATAAAGCCCAAGATATGCCATACTGCCACTCTAATCATTCTATAAAGCCCAATCAAAAGTTGGTTCCGTACCCGCTTATTCCTCTTAATTGAAATTCTAATGATGTTTATAGACAATAAGAGCAGAATGCATGGAATGACATATATATATATAGATTAAATATTTTAAAGTATATGACATTTTTATATATCCAACCATCTAATCTAGACTTATATATTTTGGGTTACATAAGTAATAGCATTTTGACGAAACATATTGGCATCTCAGTTCATAATTTCAAGTTGCAAAAGACAAGAAGTAAGAAAAAGAAATGATCTATAGCGAATTAAAATTTGCGTAAAAATTATACCTTGTAAATTATTGGAACCAAGATCTAATTCTTGAAGCGAAATCAAGCTTCCAATGCTTCTTGGTATGTAGTCAAAGAGTTGATTTTGACCCAAATATATGATTCTAAGATTTGTAAGATTGGCAATTTCATTGGGAATATCTCCTGTGTGATCACATTAACAAAAAAACAAAAAAAAAAAAAAAAAGCAGTGATATGAGTGCTTGTGTATAGATTATAGAAAATCATAGAAATATAATCTAACTTTATGGACATGATCATATATGGACAACATGTAGTATATAGATAGAAATCATAAATTTAAAAACCATTAAAAAATCTCTTGCATTATGCGCTGGCTCCAAGAACCCAAGTGAAAAGGACAAAAAACTAATAACAGCATGAAAAATAGTTGTTCCTGACGGTGAAGGGAAAACTGAATGATGTTAATAATACACTATGTTGTGTTGAAAGCATGGTAATGAAGTGTCACAACAAAATTAAAACTCTATACAATTTATAGTTTCATTTATCATTCCTAATCAACATAATCAATATATATATGTTCTTCCCTTTCCAACAAAATCAACGTTGAATAAGAGATTGAATATAACTTATCCCAAGACACACTAACACCAACAAAAATATTTGAAATGATTTGGGAAAAAATATGAATTTACCCAATATAATGAAAGACATACCTATTAAAGAGTTGTATGACAAAGACATAAGCTCAAGTGAGGATAAGCCAGAAATAGTTGGAGGTATTTTTCCTGAAAGATTGTTCCCTGCTATGCGTAAAATCTTCAAGTGCTGAAGCCTTCCAATAGCAAGTGGAATAGATCCATGGATGAAATTATCATTCCAATCCAACATCTCTAACTTTGACAAATTTGATACACTTGGAGGAATAACACCTTTAAAACTATTATTACGAAAAATTATTTGCTGAAGAGAAAATAGACTTCCAATCCAAGCTGGAATTTTCCCATGAAATTCATTAGAGCTCAAATTGAGAATTTTCAACTTATGTAACTGCAGCAACTCCTTTGGTAACTCACCATGAAAGTTGTTACTATGAAGGTCAAGTTCAACAAGGGAGGACAAATTCCCCACTTGTGAAGGTAAGGTACCCTTGAGACTCGTGTCAGCAAGATTCAATACACTTACTCTCTCGCCGTTAGCATCACAAGTAACCCCAACCCAATTGCAAATGAAAGAAGAGTTGGACCAATTAGCCAAGTGATTGAATGGGTCTCCCACAGAATTTTTGAAAGCAAGAAGTGCTAATTCATCGTTTTTGGTGAAATTGGTTTGACATAAAGTTGGGGAGATGATGAGATAGCAAAGTATTGTGAACATCGAGAAGAAAAAATGAAACCAAAGGTTGGCCATGTTGGATTGATTTAAGGCTTATAAGATTGACGAGAACGATGAAGAAGGTCATGCTGTATATATATATGCCTCAAGGTTGATAAGCACTGCTCATAATGATAATAAAAGCCGAATAAAATGTGAACCTAATAAAAGCATTTATATTTTGTGGTGGGAAAAAAGTGTACTACTCGAATTCTTCTCAAAATAATTAAATAATGTGCCAACTAGTCAAATTCTAACAAAGAAACAATATTGTGCCATTTTTTCCATGGTGCGGTGGGTATTCGAGTTGACTTGGTTTGACCAAGAAAAATATGTAGACAAATAAAAAAAAAATTGTCACAACCCATATGACTTAGCTTGTTTTTCTCTTGAGAAGAGAGACAAGATAATATCTGCCTTACGTGCTAAGTGAGAATGGAAATAAAATAGAAAGAGGATGGAGAGGATCTGTTTCATCATCGAGCTTTTGGTTTGATAGTAGAGACATGTTGGACCTACAACTAAGACGACGCGAAGATAAGAAATGGCAAAGCGAATAGGTTTGGCTATCGAAATAATAAAATGAAGGGGGGCTGGCCTGCTAGGGAAGATGAAGAGGTTCACATCGGTTCCTTTCATCACAATAGGAGTGAAAAATCAATCAGATTTCTTATTATTTTCCAAAATGTCACCGCCTCTTCTTTTTACACTTGTTTCTTTTTAACCGGCATGAAATGTTGATCTAAAATCATATATTTGTAGTAGTATTCACTGAACCTCAATATTCTGAATACTATTATTATTGTGCCATTTTAACATGCATATGGATTGATTGGCTTAAAAATTTTCACCGTTAGTGAGTTGTGAAAATACTCAGCACAATCTCATTTATAGAACATAATAATTTTGCTATCAATGAAATAAAATTAATATATATGCATGGCGTACTTACCTTCAAGCTATATAAAATCATGTTTAGTAAAAAAATAATCTATAATTCATTTTTTTGATAAAATCTATAATTCATTTTTAAATCAACTATATAGTTTATTTGCAAGAGAAATAAAATGGGGAAATGACATTAAAAGAACCAACAGCTTCAATTAAGCTTAAACAAGGACCAAAAGATTTGGAAATGAAAAATAAGGACCAAAGATCCTTTAGTAAGTTGGTCTAAAAATTTGCTACTTTCATCCCCATAATTTGCAATCATCAGAAGAAGAATTAGATAATAAAATTTGCTAATTTAAACAACTTCCAAGTAATGAAGTATAAATATTTTAATTAATAAGATATTAAAAATATAACATTTTTAATTACTTACCGGTGTTTTTGCTGTCAACGATATAATTCAATAATAAACTAGTAGATAGCCGGTTAATGTGGATGGTTAAAATGATATTTTAGTATTTTACATAAGGAAAAAAATAACATTGGTTCCTTTGTAATTTAGTTTGTAATTTAGAAGATTTAATTGATATTAATTCTAATAGGATACTTGTTTGTATTTTTTTAATATTTATTAATTTTTTAAAATATTCAAATTATTAATTGTCAAAGTTAACATTTATTAATAATAGGGACAACATTGCACTAATTTTATATGTTGAATAGGACATTGCACCACAAAAAGTTAGGATATCATCATCATATACTCCCTGGGTGAATGGTTGATAGTTAAAATATGATTTAACCTAATAAAAATCAATTTGATCGGGCGCTATTAATGGAAGGAAAAATGTTACTATATTTTTATTATTATATATATATATTGATATATATACACGGACTTATGATATAATTACAAAACGAAGTCCATAAAACATAGCCCAAGAAAATTACGTACCACGGCTTAAAAAGGATTTCAAAAAAATTTATTTAATTTGTCGATCTTAAATAAAAAATATACCAAAAAAATAAATCAAAAAATAACAGCTAGACATATCATAAGATAAACAATTTGTTCCATTATTAGGGGACATAGATATTTTCCTTTATATTTATCACTGATTAGATCTAATGAGCTCCACTCACCCATGGGGTGTCGGTATTTTCATTTTCCCATGAAAAGATAGTCCAAGAAGAAAATTTGAAAAATATGTGAGAAATTCCGAATGAAGCGTAATGTGCATAATTACCCTTGAAAGTAGAAACCATTTTTCAAGCGAAAAATTCCTTTGAGTGAATTCCATGAGAAATTGTTGAAAAATTGGGAAAAAAAAGTATTAAGAAAAATATATGAACATTTTGGATTAAGCGTACTATCTTCTCTTCGGTTAGCTTAATGACATCAATATGCATCTCGCCACCTTGGTTCTCTTCCCACTTCCAATAAAATCATAGGAAAAATTAAATTGTTTGTTTCAAGTTTTGAAATAGGCCTTTATAGTTTATACTTTCAGAAACAATTGCATGAAGTGTTTTGTGTGGTCAAATATGTTAGTCGCTTAAAGTCCACTTTTCACTTCATTTTTTTTTACTTCCCTTATTAACTGACAAAAAAATTCAAAATAACCAATATAAAAAGTTCTTCCTACAGTAGTGTATGTTTTTTTTTTCAGGCACATAAATTATTAGTTAAAAAATTGACTTGTAAAATGGTGTGTGTAAAATTGTATAATAATAATAATAATCTCACGTTATTTTGATCAAAACTACATTTTGACCAAATCCAACTAAACAAACACATACCATTTCATTTCTTTGTTATTACGAGAGCCTTTGGTTTTACAAACCAATAAATGGGCTTAGCTGTAATGTCCCTAGAAAAGTGATTGGAATTAGGTTAATTAACATTATATGAATGTAATGATGAAGCGTACAAGAAACTCTTTACCCGCATTTACAATGTTGGGGAAGATATTGGCGCATTTAATTATCAACTTGTTGGAGAAGATACAAGACACACCATATTATTGCCCCGCTTCCTCTATGCCAAGGACATATGAGTTACTTGACTTGGAAATGCAACACTCTTTGATTATAAAATCAAATTTATTCCACAATAAAGATATACGGATTGTCTTGACTAGGAAAAATTATGTATAAAGTATGAATTTTCACCATTCATGACTTCTTTTTCTCTTTGGCCATGTTAATGAGTTATGTTAAAAAAAGAAACAGAAAAAAGAAACCACCAATTCATAGAACCTCCACATTATCAATGAAATAACTTAAAACAAATATATAAATTATTTTTATTCCATTCAGCTATAATTGTGTAATTTTCTTTACACAATGACTATATGAATACACTAACAAAAAGATAACTACCATTTATAATTTTTTCTCTTAAAACAAAATAGATGGGAGGTCAGTCATCAATGTATCTTAAAGATAAATTCAAATATAATTACAAATAGGACTTTACAATATAGCGTGGAACAACTTTGATGAATTTGAAATAAGATATAACAGCGCTTATACATATTGATGTCAATAACAAGTCCTAGGAAATGAATTAAGAATAATAATAATACTAATAACAACAATAGAAAAGTTACAAATATAAAAGAGTTGTGAACTTAGTCTATAGCGTTGAATCTATACCCAGTCAATTATGAATTAATGATAATTAATGGATGAATGTGAAAAGGATAATTAATTGAACATGCTAATAAAACATAATTTCAGAATTTTTTTGCAAAGTATTTTCAGAATATTATTAATTAAAATATTATTACCTGAATTTTTTTTGGCCAATCATAAAATAATTATTTTTGGCTAATTTGTATGCAAAATAATTAACATTCACCTTACCTCATCGGTAATAACATAAAATATTATTTTCAAGGAAGACTATATTATTGTGCCCTTTCTACATGCTAGTAGCGATATATGAGTTGACTTGATTTGGTATGTAAGCAGAAAAATGATATAAGATTCTTTTTCTTCGACTATACATCAATAAGCATTGTAATGTATAGGAAACTTTCTCACTTATAGAACCTCAACAGATTTGGTTATCATTTAAAATGACAATATAATATACCTATAAAATATTGAATTGAAAAATTATTTTGATGTAAAAGTATTTCATTGTTAATTTAATTTTGGCTAATTTTTTAAGCAACAAGATTTATTTTCTTCTAATTATAAAAATCAAAATATACAATGATAATTGTTAGTGAGTGACATTTGACATTGATCATTGTGTCATTTGTTCAACATTAGATATATAAGCTGTATTTTTTATCCGTTTATTTTTGTAAAAGATATATGAGCTTGAATAAGAAAATTATGAACATCAGACATATTTCCATATGCCCCACCCACCATTGGCAACTTTTTTAAATTAGTGAATTGAGAAAAAAGAAAACAACCCAATTTATAAAACCTTACAACCACGTTTTGTACCAGGCCTCGTGATAGCATTTGAAGTGCATTTTATGCCAAACACCTGACAAGGATTAGCGGAGGTTAGTCCATGTGTCAATTTGTCATGTCCCATCAAAAACCCTTGACTGGCACAAAGTACAGGTAAACCTCTCTTTATAAGCCTAATCAATTTAAATTTTTCTCATTACACTTGATAAAAATCGACTTTACTAATGTAATGTAAATTAAATTATAATATTCATTCATGAATGTCTGTAAAAATTTCAGTATAAACTCCTTCAAGAGTTGGATTATTATTTATTATTATTTTCTTACAAATAAAAATTCTTAGGAAAATTAATTTTATATGTTAAAGAATTGTTTTTATATGTTTTTTCTAGTCTATTTTTTTACTTGATACATAAAAAAATTGATTTTACAACTTACAACACTCACATTATTTTTCTTTTGATCAAATAATTCAACTGATCAAACACATATTCATTAATTTCTTTGTTATTATGAAAGACTTTGATTCAACAAACCAATAAATAGGCTTGGCTGTGATGTCACTAGAGAAAGTGATTGAAATTAGGTTAATTAACATTATGTGAATGTAATGATGAAGCATACAAGAAACTCGTAACCCTCATTTACAATGTTGGAGAACATATTGGCGCATTTATCAACTTGTTGGAGAAGATCCAATGACCACAGATTATTATTGCCCCATTTTCTCTATGCCAAGGACATACGAGTTTACTTGAATTTGAAATACAACACTCTTCCATTATAAAATCAGATTTATTGTAAGAATTGCTAGAGACTGATATGTGTGATAGTCAAATTATTCAAACAAAAAGAATATCTACATCAATGTATTGTTCTTCCACAATATAAGTATATAGATAGTCTTGACTAAGAAAATTATGTAGAAAATATGAATGGTTACCATTCATGACTTCTCTTTCTCTTTGGCCATATTAATGAATTAGGTAAAAAGACTAGAAAGCATTCCAATTCATAAAACCTTCAGATTATCCACGAAATGACTAAAACAAATATACATAAACACTACTACAAAAAAGGGAATAGAGAACGGTCATTTCCTTATTATTAATAGTTATGAACCATTGAGTAATCTGACGCTAAATATTCTAGGACCATTTATTCAAATAGTTTTTAACCATTAAATATTGTCCATTATTCAACAGTTTTTATTCCAAAACCGTTGTATAAATTTTTAGAATTTGAAAATGAGAAATTGTGAGAGATAATATTTAACGATTCTAGACTAAAAAACGCTGAATATTTTGCTATTATTCAATGGTTATTCACTAATAACTATTGAATATATGTACTTATTTAGCGGTTCTATGATGCAATTGTTGAATAGTTTTTACTGCATTATTGGTCATCATATTCAACGGTTTTCTCTCATAACTGTTGAATATTATGACCCAAGTTTTTGCTTTGGCCAGATTGCATTTCTAGCAATCCTCTTGCATTGTAAATTACAAAACGATATTCCAGCACCCAAACACAAATTCCAACCGATAATAGTCACGTATATACATATAAATGTATAATGAATTCCTACAAAAAACTTATATACAACTTGAAGTGCTTAAATTAAATCTATTAGTGGCCAAAACATAAAGCTCCAAATCCCAAAATCTGCCTAGGTTTGCTAACTATCACTGCTATTTGCTATTGAAACTAAAACATGCTTCAAAAATACCATGTGCTAACTCTTCAAGGACTTCTTCCATTTGAGCGTGGGTATACATGTTATAGTATATGTCCTCATAGTACTATATGCAACAACAACTGGTAAAAATATTAGGTGTGTAAGGGAATTGAGTTGTGCTTAATAGTAGAACTTCTTGTGATAGATGATCTTGATTCCTTTGTACAAATTAGCGTGATTATTGGATGGACTAGTTGATAGGGAATAATGCTATTTTAGATTGTGCCAGAAAGATGGTATTGCTACTAATTCATGTGTGATACCTACTGGGACTTCCATAACATCTACTAATTAGCCAAGATTGTTATCAATAGTACAAGGTAAAAGGTTTATTTCTGAAGGCTGTTAGGCCTATGTCATTTTCATTGCAATGGAAGGCAGTGGTAGTGTAGCGTGTTGATGAAATCCAACCTTGTAAATGATTTTCCTAAGGTATTTGCAGATGAGATATCTCATTTGCCATTAGAGCGAGAAGTAGAGTTCTCCATTGATTTGGCACCTGGTACTCAGTCTATTTTGAAAGCTCCATGCAAAATGGCTCCTTAGAATTGGTGAAACTTAAGAAGTAGCTTAAGGAATTGTTAGAGAAGGGCTTATATGCATAATGTGTCGCCATAGGTTCGCTAGTCCTATTTGTGAAAAATAAGAAGGGCAGGTTGCGATTGTGTATGACTACAAGCAACTGAACAAGGTGATAATAAAGAACAAGTGCCCACTCCCAAGGATAGATGACTTGCTAAATCAGCTAGTGGGAGCTTCAGTGTTTTTTAAGATCGATTTGTGATTTTTGATACCATCAATTGAGGGTAAATACAGAGGATATACCTAAGATAGCATTTCATACTTGATACGGTCACTTTGAGTTCTTGGTGATGCCGTTCAAGTTGACGAATGCGCCTGCAGTTTTCATAGACTACATGAACTGTATATTCCGTCCCTTCTTAGATTAGTTTGTGTTGTGTTCTTAGATGACATACTAATATATTTAAGGATGAGGAAGATCATGTGAGGCATCTAAGGACTATGCTAAGTATTATGAGGGATAATCATTGTATGCCAAACTAAGCAAATGTGAATTTGGCTATGAGAGGTAAGATTTCTCGAACATTGTGTCAGCTAAGGGGATTTTAGTGGATCCTCACAAAGTAGAGTAGATGTCGTGTTACAATGGAACGGCTAAGCTTAGTGATTGAGGTGCGAAGTTTTTCTAGATTTGGCTAGCTATTATCGAAGATTCATTCAAGGGTTTTCATAAATAGCTATTCCTTTGACTTAACTAATGAGGAAGGATCATCCTTTCATTTCGGATGATTGGTGTGAATCCACTTTGTGAAGCTTAAAGGAAAGCTACCTTAGCACTGGTGTTGATTAATTTTGATCCACGGTTTGCCTTATGAGGTTTATACAAATGCTTCTTTAAGGGCTTAGGATGCGTGTTAATGCAAGAAGACCAAGTAGTGGCATATGAATCTAAATAGTTGTGACCTCATGAGGAGAGCTATCTAACACATGACCTAAAGTTGGCAGTTACAGTATTTACTCTTAAAATTGGCAACATTATCTCTATAGAGTAGGGTTTAATATGCACAGTGATCACAAGAGTTTAAAATATCTTATGGATTAAAAAGAGCGCATTATGAGATAGAGGTGATAGATGAAATTCCTGAAAGGTTACAACTTGAGATTAAGTGCCATTTAAGGAAAGCTAATGTAGTAGCAGATGCTTTAAGTCAGAAATTATTATATATGGCTTGGTTAATGGTTCAGAACACCAATGTTGATGTCTTTGCTAGAGGTGCAGCTAGAAGCATTAGATTACACCTTAAATGTGATTCACTCAATGATTATTTCCAATGAATTTTGGAAAGAGATATGGGAAGTACAGTTGGAAGATAAATTCTTGTCAAGTGTACGAAAGGATATAGAAGAGGGTCATACTACTCTTTTTTGGTTCAGTGATGATAGGTTCATCTTGTACAAAGATCGAATTTGTATATCGGTGGATGAGGAAATCAGAATAAAGCTTTTGGAAGAAGCTTATCGAAGCAGATATGTGATGCATCCTAGTATAACCAAGATATATCATGACATGAAGAAGCATTGGTAGTAGCGAGTATGAAATGAGATGTTACCGAGTTTGTGAGCCGATATCTCACATGTCAAAAAGTAAAGATTGAGCATCAAAGACCAGCTGGGATGCTTCAATTCTTAAAGATTCCCTAATGGAATGGGATAGTATCTTACTAGGCTTCTTGTCTGTTTACTAAGGACTCAGTCAAAATATGACTCAATGTGGGTTGTTGTGGATTTGTTGATGAAGTCAATGTACTTCTTGCTAGTTAAGACCACTTATGATATGGAAAAGTACGTAGAGGTGTACGTGAAAAAGGTGGTAAGACTACACAGTTGTACCTAAGGACATGGTCTCAGATTGAGAACCTCAGTTTACTTCAAGGTTTTGGGGAGTACTATAGAGGGCTATAGGTACTGAATTGAGGTTTCAATACCTCCTATCATCCACAAACTAATAGGCAGATTGAGTTCATGATACAAAATTTAGAAGACATGCTTCGATCATATGCCTTGGAATAAAAAAGTAGCTGGGACAACCATTTACCTTTAGCTAAATTCACATACAATAATAGTTTTCACTCAAGTATTCAGATAGCACTGTTCGAGGCATTATATGGGATAAAGTGTCAATCGCTCTTATGTTAGGTCGAATTGAGTAAAAGAAGCGTGATTAGTCTAGGTATTATAGATCAAACCATATAAAAGATCAGAGTTATTAGGCAGAGGCTTCTAATGCCCAAAGCCATCAAAAAGTTATGTTGATAAATGGCATCAGCCATTAGAGTTTAAGGTAGGAGATCATGTATTCTTAGAGTTTCTCTAATGACTAGTATTTGGAGGATCCATACAAGCTAAGAAGTTATCACCTCAATATATGGGACCATATTAGATTCTGAGTAAAGTGGGTTCTATAGCATATAGGATCACTTTATCTCCACCTTTATTCAAGATACATGACATGTTTCACGAGTCACAATTGAAAAAGTATCAATCAATCCATCATATGTGATCGAGCCAAAAGAAGTAGAACTTCAAGAGAATCTTACATACCAAACTGAACGGATTGGATAATGGATATCAAAGAGAAACGGTTATGAAATAAGACTATCTGCCTAGTTAAAGTGTTTTGGAATGAGGAATGGCTATTGGTAACGCGATGTGGGAGACGGAGGAGATCATAAGGAAGCAGTACCCTCATTTGTTTTCGTGAGGTAAGTTTATAGTTGTGTTTGAATTTTAAGGACAAAATTCCTTTAAAGGAAGGGAGAATTGTAACATCCTGAATTTTAATCCAAGAAACTATGATAATTAGGGATAAATTAGTAATCAGTGGATTGATCATGGTTGGGATATTGAGTTGATATTTCATGTTTAATGATTGTTATGTTAATAGGACTGAATGGTAGAATAGAAGACAATAGGGACAAAACACGTGAGCACAAGTAAGGTTGAACTCACTGTGCCATGCACTACAATAGAATTTGCATATACTAGGGTAGAATGTGCAGAAATTAGTTCAAGATGACATGATCAGCTTGTGAAATTAGAAGGAAGAAGTGAGGAAAATGCATCTAAGGAGGTGGAGAAGCTTGGCTCTACTGGGGCTTAAATTATCTAGTCATTGGGAGTCAACTTCGACTAGTGACTTATCAAGTAAGTATGCATAGTCCTAAGCTTCATTTCAACCCTATTTTCATTAAATTTCTTCTGTTGAGAAATTGAACCAAGAAGTTTTAAAGTATTGGAATCTAAAAGAAAGGTTTAAAAAGGGCTATCGAATATGAAACTAAGGTTTTGTGACTAATATAGAGTTGAATGGTTGAGCTTAGCCTAAAAGTTAGGTTAAATGGTGAAAATTGCTTAAATGAATATATTAGGAGGTTGTTTTGGTCATTTGAATAGTCTATAATGCTAATGACTATAGATAGTGGACTTATGAATTCAAAGGTGTCAATTGGATTAGTTTGTGTGTTAAGGGATTCGGTTCAGCTAAATCAAGCTTATATGAAATGTTGAGAATTGATTGAAATTGAGCACCTATGACATTGCTCATGGGAATCTACATGCTTGGAAATCTATAGTGATTGGTAACCGTTAGTAGTAAGGGTAAAAGGTAACTGGAGTAACCCTTTACTTGTTCATTTGAAAATTATTTACAATATTTTTATATATCTATGTGCATTGTGTTATGAAATATAGAGTACTAATATTGTGAAAGAAAGAATATGCATGCAGATGTGTCAATAATATATGAAATGAATTTGAAGGGACATATACAGACATGTGCATTGCATCCGTGAGTATACCCTAGATTATGGTAGGAAGATGCGGCCTTACTTTGAGTAAGTCCAGGAAGACGTTATGATTAAGAGTGTAGAGCTTGACTTCGCTAGGACAGACCTAAGAGATCTTAATGATACAAAGCATAGAGCTTAACTCCACTACGATGGACCTAACATATGGAATGATCCACAAGTATACCCTTGACTAGGATAAGGGGTTATGTCCTACTTTGCATAAGGCTAAGAAGTCTTGAAGATCCTAAGCATAGAGCTTGACTCTACCATGATGGACCTATGAGACCACCCATATATGAAGAGGATTACCTGGTCTGAACAAAGGTATGGTGGGCCCTGTCTATGTGACTGGAAGTCCTGGTCCAACATAGAGATTGCTTCGCTAGGTGGAACCAGGAATGCATTAGCATGAGCATGATGAGATTGATAGAATGAATTCCTATATATGCACATGACATTGTTTTTACAAAAACACATGCTACTTTATCTCTTGTATATGCATATGATTTTTCTTACTAACTGATAATTGAGGCTATATCCAAGTTACTAGGACATATGTCTTACTCTGTTACCTTTGTACATAGATAAAGAGGAGTACGAAAAGGCTGGAAAAGGAAGCGAGGAAAGAGTAGGCTCGATTGATAGTGATATGACTACCATTAGTGTCGAAATGAATGTAAAAATTGTATCTAGAATTTGAGTTGCCAACTTGAATACAAAGTGTATGTGAAAGGAAAATATGAATTGTGTTGTGAAAACTTTCTTATGTATATATATGTATATGATATTGTATCTCACCGAGGGTGCCCCAGTAGTGAAGGGTACATGTATGTTGTTTTGTAACTTGTTCCACATGTGTGAATGTGGATTGAATGAGAATTGAATGTGGATTTATGTGTATATGTGAGAACTTGACACAAATGGTGCGGCTGAGCCCTATTTAGAAGAGTTGAGTATATTGTAATTTCCAACCATAATAAAAATAGTAAAGGAGAAGTTGAGATAGAGCTATATATTAAAGACATAGATAGCCCATAATCTGATAGTTCAAATTAGAAGGAAAATCTTCATGGATTGAGTATTGAAAAATAAATAGAAGAAAAAGAAACTATTGAGAGACTTAAATGAAAAGATCACATATTTGGAAGGGTAAATTCTCATGTAATCAATACCAGTATTGCATGCTTAACTCTGTTTTGAAGTCCAAAAAACAGAGCCAATACAATTCTATTTTGAAGGACACCAAAGTGGTGTAAATTTCACAAAACAATTCAGTGCTTGTAAGTGACAAATCTAAATGTGTAACTGAGGGCTCTAAAGTACAATGATCATTGATGGTGAAGATATAAATGTAAATAATGCCTTTCTTGTTGCTTGCAAGAGCACGAGAAGGTAGATAGCAAGAATAGATAATGATGGGTTGTGATGTGAATGGGTTCATTTTTCAAATTTGGATGATCACCCAAAATTCCTTTAGATTATTGTTTGTCATAGATTAAAGAACTCAAATGAAAAGGACAAAAAAGAAAAACAAATGTTTCTAGTGGTGCTCATATATTTATTTAAAAATCTAAAAATATTTTAAAAATATAAATATTATATTTGTTGAAGGTATCCCTTGTAAATTATTTCACTGAGGTCTAACATTTGAAGCCTATTCAAACTCCCAATTGCTTTGGGAATATTACCTATAATTTAAAAATAAATTTTGCAGGAAAAAAAAATTACACATGATAGATTTTAGTATAATAATAAAACTATTAAACTCAAATACCAAAAACAATTAATGATGACATGGTCACATGAAAATATATAGTCTTAAAAAATTGAACTGGACTAGCCATTTTAATCAGTTGAATCGGAACTAGCACTTGGCCAATTTCCGTACAACGGTCAAAACTGGATCCAAAAAGTGATATAACGTTGCAAATGAATTGTTACATAATATACGATGTGTTAATTATTATGCATTACCAAAAAAATAAAATCAACGGCCAAATTTGAAGTCTCTTTATCTTTTCCTACGCCTTTGCCCTACACCTCAACTATAAACAAATCTTGCACTATGTGTGAGGAATATGTTGCCTCTTTTTTTTAGCCCATAAAACAGAGATGTTGATTCTGGTTATAGGGACTAAAGTGTGCTATTTTCCAATTTATTAATTCCTGTTTACAGTTTAAGGAAACCCATTGACATGGAGATTTTATATTTTAATATTGATGTAGATATTAACATTTTCATACAAGTGATTATGTTCCAACTGAAAAAAGAAGAAACCCAAAAAGGAATAAAATGATTGAT
>NW_026557541.1:0-18506 GCF_029017545.1 Prosopis cineraria | reverse complement strand
TTAACAAATAACATTAATAAAATAACAAGTGCATAGTTCATGAATTAAAAAACACACTGTTATATTATAATATGAAAGTAAATAAAAGATTGGTTTACTACTTATATTTTTTATATATATAATTAAAGGGCTTGGTAGCCTCTTTTTAGGTGGCCAAGGGGTATGGGATCAAACCCTCTCTTAGCCACCTAAACCAAATATTTCTTGAATAAAAATATTGTTGGCATTGGAATTTAGGTGGTCGGCACCAACTACCCTACTAGTGGCAGCAGAGGCTCTAGTGACCTTGCTACCAGTAAGGTTTTTGGCGACGGTCCAATGGTAGTGACAATGGGAAGGTGACTTTTTTTTTTTAACTTTTAGGGATAATTTAGTCTTTTGATCTCACAAATTAATATCAGTCAAGAACTAAGAGATTGTAATTTTGAAGTCCAATTATCCTTGACTGATATTAATTTGCTCTCGAGGTTGGTTGCTATTTTTCCATATTAATACACTGACACCCAGACGAACACGAAAAGTTGCAGAGGAATATTGAAGCCTCTCCGATTCTTTTGTAGTTTCTCGTCTCCGTCACATTAATTACTCAGGCGACCAGGAAAAGTTGAAGAGATTATAGAACAAGGCGATGAGGAGGCTACAATTAAGAAGGGAGAAAATGAATGAGTCATAAGGCTGCAGAATTAAAATAGGTTTTAAAAGGTATATAAAAAAAATTTGGGTGCTTTGCAGATGAAAAGTTTTTGTGTACACCCTTCTCTTCCCAGCTATTAGATATAAACACATGGTGAGGATCTCCCCACTTTTCAGTCACCTTACCCATTCACTGTGCCAAATCTGTTTCTCCCCTTTCTCATCATGTGCCGCGTCTGATCCATAATCTCCAACTTCATATGTTTTCATTGAATGATCATTTCCGTGATTTGATTTTTGAGGTCTAACCTTTGATGGATTTGAATCTCTTTCTCCCTGAATTTCCTGTTTTAGGTTTGAATTACTAGATTATATTGAGAAATGAGACCTTATCAATTTGATCTATATCCGATCATTTTGATTTGATTGATAGCTGACTGCTTGTATATTATCTTAAAAAATTTAAGAATGCTGCATTTTTGGTACAACTTTTACTCAAATATACAAAGTTAAATAGAGCAGTTAAAAAGAGTAATCAATTTTAGAGCTTGCATGGAATCAGTGATCAGTCCAATTCATATTGAAGAACTGGACGATTGTGTTAGGCATACATATATCAATCTCAATCTCAATGTCAATATATTAAATAAATATGTAAGGAACTACGTTGTTTATAAATTATAAACAAGGGTTGGTTTGCATTGAGCTTGTTGCTCATGGTTAATGAATATTGTGCTTTCATTTTCTTCTCATTATTCCTTTCTCTTCAACATGCTTAACAATAATTTTATTATAGAAAAACTACTAAAACATGCAGTTCACAACGTATGTAGTTCACAACGTGCAGAGAAGGGGATCATAAAAAAAACATGAGTGAGTTTGAAGGTCCAGCAACATCTCTAGCATTACCCCTGCCTCTTCCCCTAGCCAGAAAGATCACAGTGAGTGTGGCTGCGACTGGCAATGGAAGCCTCTTCCAGTATCACCTCATGGTGGTCCTCACCTTGATCTGCAGTCATCCTGGCCTCTAGACGCTCCCCTGGAGCCGCGGGCACGACTATAAGCAGATCCACCTCTTTCTATTGGAGCAATGGGGAGAACGTAAGAATAGTACCACCGGCACAACAAAGAATAGTACTGGTGCAGATAAGTCTATACCCATATAAGGTAAATCTGTACCCATATAAGAAAGGTCCATATCCATATAAGATGTAACGTAAAAAACAAGGACCGGTATGGATGAAATAGTATGGGTATGGAGAATATCGGTATGGGTATAGCGAGCTGAAGTATTGGTATAGAGGAAATAGTATGGGTGTAGAGAGCTGAGGATAGGTATAGAGGAATTAGTATGGGTATAGAGAGCTTTATAAGCAAGATTAGTACCCGTATAGAGAAAAAGATCTTCCAAGAATGGATAAGTTTTAGTGTTCCGAAACAATTATAAATGACGGATTAAAACCACCTGAAATACTTTCAAAGAACAAAGGTTTGTAACGAAATAAGTTTTAAAAAGATTCTGGGCAAAGTCGAACACTTCTCCCTTAGAAAATACAAGGAATCAAGGCTTTAGAATTTAATACATTTCATATCAATATCAGTATAACCAAAGTAATATGGGTGTAAGGACTTGAAAGAACTAGGAATCAGAGTTTAATGCGTAAGAGTCTAGTTACCTCTTGATTTCCTTAAATGCCATTAAATTTTTCTACTAAACAAAATTTTCTTTATTTTGTAATCATTAAAATCAGGGTTTAATAAGTGGTACTAGTGTTAGGATACTACCTGATACAATTGATAATTTGAGGCACCTTCGTCATCTTGATGCCTCAAAACATAATCATTGAAAGCTTGCTAGAATCAATCACAAATCTACGAGGGTTGGAACAATTAAGCGAAAAATTGCTTGAAGTTTTCTCTTATGATTATAGATATGAAGAACTCAAGTCTTCGACACCTTGAGTTGGATATAAAAAGGAAAATAAACTCTATGCCAGCACAATTTGGAAGATTGACAATTCTTGAAACTTTATTTGCATTTCTTGTGGCCAAAGAGGAGGGACAGTAAATTGAGGAGCTTAAAGATATGAATTACCTTTTGATCGGGGAGCCATTTGCATCACCAATCTTGAAAATGTTACAAATAATAAAGAAGCTGCTGCAGCCAAAGTTAGATCAGAAAGCATATTTGGACAAGTTATTGTTAGAATGGAAGGTTACATCTCACCAAGCAGCACCAGAAGTCTTGGGAGGTTTGTGGCCCAATAATCTGATCAAGAAGCTAACTATATTAGGTTATAGCGGTGCCACATTCCCAGATTGGCTCCTAAGTCAATCATCTTGCATGCTAGCTACAAAGCATTTACTTACATAACTGCTTCGAATGCACTGCTCTCCCGTTTCTTGGCCAACTTTCAATTCAATTCTCTTCACTTTCATAACATGCCTGATTTGGACACTATAGAATGAAAACTTTGCAGGTTATAGCATGTCTTTTCCTTCTTTACTGTAACTAAAATTCAACAATACGCCAAACCTTCTAGTCTGGGAAGATTTGAAAAATGGTAACATGCCTAAACTTCTCCATCTTCAATTAGAGAATTGTCCAATCTTAAAGTTCCTTCCTTTCCTCCAAAGTCTCCCTTCTCTTTTGAAACTTTGGACATGAGTCGTTGTCTAGAAGTTCAATTCTCGCCAAATGGAGAAGTACCAGAATCCTTGAATTCCTTAATTGTTAGAGAGTGTGACGTCTTACATCGTGATAGGAGCAAAATACTTTCTATATCCCCTATGTTGAAGTTTATGGTCAAATTCTTTAAGGACATCTGCCTTCCAATTGAATGCTATTTTATGTTTGAAGCTATAGCTGCATAGATGAATGGAAGGGGTAGAGCTGCAGGTATGATGATTACAGTTAAACTTGCAAATTAATTAATTGGATACACAATTCTTGAGCCATGGAGTGTTACAACCATTTAGTAACTTGATTTGTAAGAGATAACATTGTTATCGTCTTGATGTAGCTATAGATGGATCCAAGCGAGTCTATTTGCGCCTCTAGAAGTTTTAGTTTGATGGTGAGAGTATCTTAGTTTCTCACCCATCAAGTTTCGAGTTAGATACGGTACTCTGTTGAACCATAAACTGGGGAACCTTAAGTGATTCTATTTGTAATTTGTAGGCTTGAAGCGGATATAGATCATACTGATTGTTGGTGGTGCATTGTTATTTTGCACACTATATCCACAGCATTTTTAATCTTTTGACAGATAGTTTTTCCTTGTGTACATCCGTAGCTGTGGAAGATTGCATTTAAAATTTGAAATTCTGCATTTGAAAATATTGGAGACAATTACTAAAATATTATGATAATTGCATGACAATTATTATTATTATTATTATTATTATTATCTGAAATTTGACAATATCTAAGTTCAATAAATAATTACCTGAAGAAATGTCCACACTCCACACTGAAGTTAGGGATCGGTTACAGTCTCTGTAACAAAGGGGCCGATATTTCCTTTTGAACTTGTTCTAAAAATATGACACAATGTGACTTGGCCCATATTTACTAGATTGTATGTGCAAATCTCAACTATCACTGTGAGTATCTTATTAGTAGGGGGAAAAAAATCTAGAATACAATGACAAAAGCTTATGGCCACTGCAGATACATTTGTTGAAAGAAAAACAAGGTACCCCGTGTACTGAGAAACTAAACATGGATAAACAACACCACAAAAATGCAACCCTTATAGGTGATAAAACACTGCAACTGTAATGACTTTTATTCATAAGATCACCAAAGCTTCCTCAGTATCCCCTCCTGACTTAAAATTGATGATACAATTTCTTGGAAATCATAACCTCTTGGCCACTGAATATACACGGGTAACTCTCTGATGTAATTTATAGTGCCTAGCAACTTCTACCACGTTCAACTTTTTCTCAATTACTTCAGCACAGTACATGGTTCTTCTTCCAAAATTTCCTTGACTGCAAGAACAGGCTTTGAAGATTTGTGGCTTCTAGCAGATGAGACGCATAACCCTTCAACATCAGTATTTTTTGCCCTTGACATTGCCTCATTTGGATTGAATCCTAGCCCTATAACAATCAGCATCAAAGTCAATCACACAGCCCTCTCACAAGACAATTAACTTGAACAAAATGGCATAAAATAAATGGTTTGCTTGATCTAAAAAAAGGAAAGCATGTAATATGCATGTTTTATAGCCTTTTCTAAGTTCAAATCTCTAATGTAATTTTGCTTCTTTCAGTGCTTGATGTACAGTTTTGATAGTTAATGGAATGTCACCTTTCACTCCAAAAAAACAGAGAGGAGGAAAGCATGTAACATGCATGTTTTATTATTGCATGGCAATGGCAAGTTTGGCCGTCTTCATGTGCGTTTGTTTTTTTTGAAGAGGAAATTATTCAAAATAAAAATCTTATAATAATTGATAACTTCATAAAGGATGTGATTCATATGAAGGAAAAGAGAGGGAGATCATGTGAATATTATATCATCATCGAGTAACAGAGAGATGCTTGGGAATAAACTTTTGAAGGTTGGAATGTCACCAAACGAGAAAAGAAGAGCCACCAGCCACGTGGAAGTCCCTGCGTTGCACGTCCAAAGTCGCATCAGTTAAGAGCATACGCTAGCACCGTAGAGGTACTTTGATAATATTTGTTTTGAAAGTAACATTATAAGGATTTTTTTTTTTTTAATATTCTATATACCAAGCATGACATAAAGTAGATACGCAGTGTCACCCTGTCATTTTGACATCTTAAAGAAGTGGGTTCGTTAAAAAGAATTTTTATCTTTACACATATACTATCAAGCAATATAATATATATATATATATTTTTTACTTTTCCTTCTTCATTTCCTCCATATTTGACAATATTAAAGAATAAATTTTTAACATAAATAAATTCAGTAGCTTTAGCTTGTTAATATAAAAATGCCATGTCAGGTATAATAAATTCAAGCACGTGTTCTGCCAAATGACAAAATCCAAATTTGAGACTGGAAATGGCAGCAAAACTTGAGACGAGAAAAAAGCTAAGCCTCATTTAAAGAATATCAAAACATCTTCAATATTTCAGCACTAATAAAAAAAAATTATTCATATACAATTATTTTTTTAACCCCTCCCTTTTCCTTCATTAAAACCCTTTCCCTTCCCTCAGACCAAATGCTTTTAAGGTGAAATTATTTTCACAAATAATTTAAAATATCGGGCTCCTCTAGAATAATTTAAAAACAAAGATGCACCTTAATCTTGTAATTAATTATATAACCACTTCATCCAGACAAGAACATTGTACTAATATTTTTTCACAAAGCTCACTCTGTCTCCGCTCTCCAAGCTCACTGAAGTTACCGAAGGCTCTCGTACATCCCTCTTCTCGTTTGCTTCGCTCTCTGCACCTTTCTCCTTCTCTCACTCTCTGATTTTTCTCGCTAGATTTGTTTCTCTGTAATTGAGTATCTCAAATTCGCGTTGTTCAGGAGGTAGATATGGTGGTCTTCAAGGCTTCGCGAATAGAAACCACGCCTTTCGACGGCCAGAAGCCTGGAACTTCTGGTCTCCGTAAGAAGGTCTGGTTTTTGTCTTTTTCATTTGTTATCTCACGCTTTCTCCTGTGCTGTGTCTTATCCATAATCTCCAACTTCATCTGTTTTCATTGAATGATCATTTGTCTGATCATTTCCGTGATTTGATTTTTGAATTTTCAGCCTTCAATGGATTTGAATCTCTTTTTCTCTGAATTTTCTGTTTTGAGGTTTGAGTTATAGATCCTATCGAGAAACGCTACCTTCTCAATTTGATCTGTATCCGATCATATTGATTTGATTGATAGCTGACTGCTTGTACGATATCTTGAAAAATTTAACTGATATGACTCCTGATAAAGGAAGGATTTAGATTGGAATCTACTATGTGATAAGAATGCTGCATTTTTGCCAAAACTTTTATTCGGATATACAGAGTTAAATAGATCAGTTAAAGAGAGCAATCAATTTTAGTGCTTGCATGGAATCAGTGATCAGTCCAATTTATATTGAACAACTGGATGATTGTGTTAGGCATCCATCTATCAATATCAATATATTAGATAAAATGCATGAAGAACCAAATTATATATAAATTATAAACAACACTAGTTGACTCATTACATGCGATGCACAGAGCCCACATCTAGTGATGTTATAGAAGCATGGCGTCTATTAACATATCACAGGAGGTGTTATCTTATGATAGCCGAAACACTGTCATCTTCTATGGTAATTAACTTGATAACAAATTTCATGGTCTACATGAACTGTTATCTTTATTCTGAAAGAATTTTCCCCTTTTTTAATGCATTTTCTATGCAAACCAACTAAATGGATAAAAAAAATGTGGCAAAGTTGCATTCCTAGTCATGCAGCTTCAATTGTATGTATAATGTATTGGAATCAGTTCTATTGAATATGAAGATCGCATGTGATGGTAAGATTGTAGTTCTATCTATATTTGTTTTGCAGGCTTTTTTTTTTTTTTTTTTATAACTGTAAGATTAGAATGTTTAATCTGTCTGTTCTATGCTATCTGGGCTAACTTCATAATCATGCCTGGGGTCTTTTGCTTATGTGGATGTGCTGTATATTCCTTTTCCAAAGTTACAAATTCAATGTCATGAATTTATGGTGAACAAGATTAATTACTATGATTTGCATTGATTGCTTGGGACTGCAGACAGGATAATTAGAGTTTAACTGAATTTTGTTGTTGCAGAATCACTTTTACATGAGAAGTTGTGTATGTTCTGTTGCTTTTTCCATTTTCTATCTAATATATAGATTGGACGGATCATTTCAGGTGAAGGTATTCATTCAGCCAAATTACCTGCACAATTTTGTCCAGTCAACATTCAATGCTTTGACCTCAGAAAAAGTTAGAGGTTCGTTTTTATCTATTTTATCCTTTTGGGTTTTCTTGGTGAGTATCCTAAATAGGTTTTCAACTTTACAATGTTTCGAAGCTTGGGAATGCTTCTTGACTGGTTGACCCATCTTATGTTAGGCCTGTGTTGAATAGTCCTGCTATTGGAACCATGTGCCAGAATTCACTACAGAAATGAGTTTTCCCCCCTCTTTTCTCTGCTTTTTTTAATGCACCAAAGTGGTTTGAAGAATTAGTTTGTCTATCTAGAAGGAAATTTAGCTCAGTTCACCAAGATTAATATGTTGTATGAATCAAAATGTCATCATGACCTTACATCTGTAATAGTGATTGTCCGTACTTGTCACATCTGGAGGACTGCAACAAATATAGTTTGAAATTTTGATTTTATGTGCTTCCTCTTTTCTGTTTAGCTGGGCTTCCTTTACATGGCAATGGATATTTTGTTTAAATGGACTGCATTATTGGCACAGTGCTTGTGATCAGGATTAATGCTCTACCTTGTAAAGAAATAAAGAAGAGAATTTTAATTTCTTTTTCTTATTGTTGATATAGATTTGTGGAATTACATATATTTCATTTTAAAGACTGTTTTTCTTTTCACTTGTCTCCTTTTCATGGAGTATGCTGCATGTGGTGGACTATAATAAACTATAACCATTATGTATACAGGTGCTACACTTGTTGTGTCAGGGGATGGTCGCTATTTTTCAAAGGAAGCAATTCAGGTACGTTTCAACAGCTGACTTTTTTCTGAATGTACTCAACCTCCATGAACTGGGTGGGATTAACTTCTTGGTGGCTACAGTATTTTGATTTATCAATAAGGAAGCTAATACCTAACACATCAATGCCATAGCTTGGTACTTGGAAATTCTTTTGTTGGTTTTTTCTTAGTGGCATGGTGGTTTTTTAAATCTCAATTTGTTGCTGACTTTGGCTTAGGATTGGATATGGATAGCATTTTATAGTACTGTGCAGGCTAAGCTGTCAATTACACTATTCCATCCCCTTATCACAGTTTGCACTTAGTTTAAGTTCTTGGTCTTGAAATTTATTGTTTCTTTTAATTTATATTGGGGAAGAAATGAGGTCAAGAAAATGAGGTGATAGAGATACAGAGCCTAATATACTTTATATCACTTCTAGGATTTCAACCTGTGAAAGGCAATACCTTACCTTGGCTTTTCTAGCACCACTAGATTGGAGATTGTTGTTTCCAGGTCTGAACTTCATGTAGGTTATGCAGTGATATTTAATGGTAGGTCAGAAATGGATTTTCTATTCAGGAGAATGTAGTTCTGTCCTGTTTGGATTTTATTCTGAGTATATGGTTCTGCCTCTGCATCATTACTCTTATTGTAATCTAATGGGAAACGGTACATGCCATGGTTCTCTCTATGCATAGAATATATCTTCAGAATGTCAATATCATGAAATACATATTTAAAGGTTTTATTTAATTTGCAGATTATTACCAAAATGGCAGCAGCAAATGGAGTAAGACGTGTTTGGATTGGTCAAAACGGATTGCTTTCAACTCCTGCTGTATCTGCTGTTATACGTGAAAGAGTGGGGGTTGATGTGAGTTATTGTTCTGCAATTTGCTGTGATTATCCTTCAAACTGTCAAATCATTGCTTTTATTGTCAACGGTACAAATGATCTTTCTTTTGGGTCAATGGAAACGATGGATCTGATTCTATTTTTACACCAGGGATCCAGAGCAACAGGTGCATTTATACTGACTGCAAGTCATAATCCTGGTGGACCTCATGAGGTGGGTACTCCCATATTTACTTTTAGTCAATTATGAAGCTGTGAAGTTTTTATTACTGATTATGATGATATCTGGTTTGGTGGTCCAGTGTGGGGAGCTTTCTTATCAGTGTAGTGGTTGTTCGATCTCTTAATTTTCATTTTTAGGTTGCAACCTATTGATTTCAGGAATCATTTGTGTTGCTATGAATATGTATAGGACAATAGGATATTTTAAATGATCCTTCAGGGGCTAATTTATATTTGTCTTAATTTTTTGTCCACTAGATCCTGTTACTATTGGTTGGATAGTGTTTTCTTTCAGATGAGTTAATCATTAACGTTTGATGAAATTACATGGTAAAAGTTTCATAACATGATAAATGATAAAACTAACACCTATTACTCACACGTTAAAGTTCTACTTTGACTTTTCAAAGTGGAAAATGGATGTACTTGCTGAGATGATTCAGAACAAAGGGACTACTCTGAAAATTGATGAAGAACATATTCACAAATTGAGTTTGATTCAGAACATCTAAATGTTTTATTCTGCTTGTCTCTGTTTTTTTTTTTCCTGAATGAACTGCCATTCTTGTCCTTGACAGATATTGTTGCCATGATTAATTCTTGGAAATTTTTAAAAATACATTTGTTCAGCATGACGTAGGGCTAAATTGATGACAATAAATTTATTGGTCAAGGCTAAATTGATGGCAGTAAATTTTGTATTAAATTAATGTCATTGAAATCTTTCAAGGACCTATTATCCAATATTATAGTTTAGCTTTCAATTTTTGTTTGTATTTATTTATCTTTCTGCACTTTCCATTTAAAGCTTAGGGGAAATAAAAATAATGTTCTTCAAATTAAGTAAAAATAAAATAATGTTTTGAGATCATGCACAAGAAACATTGTTATATGACTATTCCTAATTCTCCTGGTCTGCATCTCTCTTCTTTGTGAATTCTTTTCATTGAAGAAAAGAGATAATCTGTAACTTTAAAGTTGACAACAAAACTCCTATGGCTCCCTCCCTCCTCCCTCTTTTTCTGCCAGAAATGTCCCACAGTGCCACTTAGGCCTGGGTCTTTCTAGGTATGCAATTATATGGCAGGCAATGAGTACATAAAAAGTATAGTTATAAGTTCGAACTGCTTGCAGGTACCAACAATGCAGGAGTGTGAGTCCTATACTGGCTGTGTGTGTGAGACATGGAACTTTCTTTTATAGTGGAGGCTCCTCTGTTTTGTCATATTAGCTTTTAATGATTTGTCTTCATAACATTGTAGTTGCAAGAAAGATTTCCTTGTTAAAGATAACATGAAGTCTGAATGATTGTTGCTGCAATTGCCTGGTTTCCACAATGCAGGATTTTGGGATTAAATATAACATGGAAAATGGCGGACCAGCTCCTGAGGGAATTACTAACCAGATCTATGAGAACACAACAACAATTAAGGAGTACTTCATTGCTGAAGATCTGCCTGATGTAATACTTTCCAGTTTGGCCTGGCTTTAATTATTCCCCTTCTTTTGTCCTCTTTATTTCCCTTTCTGTTTTTTATCAATACTGTTATGTGTTTCCTCTCCCAAAACCTTGTTTCTAATTCACCTTTTGTTTGTTCAGGTGGATATAACCACAATAGGTGTAACAAACTTTACAGGCCCTGAAGGACCATTTGATGTTGATGTTTTTGATTCAGCAAGTGATTATGTAAAGTTGATGAAGTAAGATTTCTTTACTGGATTAACAATATCTGCATTTGGCATTAATAAGGTAGACTTTCATGGCCGTGGTTTTATTATGTACTACAGTATGTCATGTCAAAATGAGGCCTAACCTGGAAAAACTGTTCAATTTAAAAGATAAAATTTCTGGAGAATTAGTTCACATTAATGTTTGATTTTAATGTGGATAAAACTTATACATTTAAGCTTATAGGCTTAAGGTCATTTTTTCCAATCAAATTAGAACAGGTGGATTTTTAATTTAAAAAGAAGTTAAAAAGTGTTAATAACAAGAGCTGATCACATGGTGAGTGATGCATAAAAATGATCTATTGGCCTTGAATTGATTGGTGAATAGTATCTTAAATATATAAGCTAAGTATCTTAGTTTTTTTTTTCCCTTTCAATAAGTCTCTTGCACTTTTCGTTTATGGAATGTCACATTGTTGGAGTCATTAATGGGTCAGTTGTTCTTACAAGTTATTATCTTGATGAGACACTAAGACTTCTAAACCTTACTTGTCTGGTATTTGTTTAGTGGTTCAATCCTTTATCTTTATCTTTCAATTTCCAGGTCAATCTTTGATTTTGAGTCTATTGGGAAACTGTTGTCTTCGCCGAAATTCACATTCTGGTATTTTTTTTTTTTTTTACTATTGTTAGTTTAACCTGTTATTTCAAATGTTGTTTTCTATTCCTCCACCTGAATATCTTGAGCCTTTTCCTACTTTCGTGAAGTTATGATGCACTGCATGGAGTTGCTGGAGCTTATGCAAAGCGCATATTTGTGGAAGAACTTGGGGCACAAGAATGCTCTTTACTTAACTGTACACCAAAGGTTCTTTTTTCTTGCTCCTTTTCCAAGAATCACCTGTAACTCTGGCAATGGTGGTGATGATTTACTTTTTATTAGTGGATGGCTTCCTTGAGTGCAGGAAGACTTTGGCGGAGGGCACCCAGACCCCAATTTGACCTATGCAAAGGAGTTGGTTGCTCGCATGGGATTGAGCAAATCAGTACCTCAAGATGAGCCACCTGAATTTGGTGCAGCTGCTGATGGTGATGCAGATCGTAACATGATACTTGGGAAAAGGTATTAAAGCGCATGGTTAATACAAATTTGAATCTTATCGATCTGTAAGCTTTCAATTTAAACATATATCTTTTTCTTAGGTTTTTGTCACTCCATCTGATTCTGTAGCCATAATTGCTGCAAATGCTGTTGAAGCTATACCCTATTTTTCTAGTGGCTTGAAGGGAGTTGCCAGGTATTTGTCATATTTTGAAGCCAATATTTGTTGGTTCACGTGTGCATGTGCAAGCAAACATGCTTATGCACATTTGTTCATGTCATGTGACAGTGGCAAGCCTAAACTTTTATTTGACGTTTTTCTTGGCGGACCATGATGAACAAACAATTTTTAATGCAGGATGGTAGTTCAGCATGGTTGCATGGAAAGTCATTGCTTCAAATAGAAACATGCAATGATCCCTGTTGTATATAACTTTTGTTTGTTATGTGTTTCGTTCATTTTCATGGACCTTGTGGTCCATCACTCTATTGGCAATTGATTTACAATACTAAGGTGGTATGGATTTCTCAATCCCATGTTGAATGGTATGGGATGCTTTCACTTGACTGCTCATCGAAGTGTTTGTGGTTAGCATAATGTGCACATATATAACTTTGATTGGTTTAATCTTTTGGTACATTTGGTAATCTTTTCTGATTAGAGAACTTTGCTGCGGAGGTAAATTAATGTGAACGGACAAATGTTACGATCTTTTGTGTAGTGGTGATAGAATATGTCAATCTATTTTAAGGGAAAGATATCAAACTTGAGGACTTGCTTACCACAATATTATGCAAAATGAGTCATTAACCACAGGTGCAATTAATTATCTAATGGACAAGACTTCGGTATAGTTCATTAGGTTTCCCTGTCAGCCTCTCCATTGAAAGTTATAACATGTGTACACCATCGCTGTATTAGAGACCCTCAAAAAAGTTTCTGCGCATGCCACAATTCTAATGAAATATCTGATAACACTATTGAGACCCAAGTCTTTCTGTTTTTTGTGTATAAACAAGTCTAATTCTTTAATTAGTTACATTTGAGATTTATGAATTTTTGAAGATAAATAATATCCTCGTCTACCAGTCTCTTGAAACTGTCCTTTGTTTGATATTATTTTCACCTTTGATATTAGCAATTGGCAATTTATACTAATATGTGAAACAATCACCTATGTAAAGTTTAAACTCGTATGTATTTGTAGGAGTATGCCAACCTCTGCTGCCCTGGATGTTGTAGCCAAACATTTGAACCTGAAATTTTTTGAGGTAAGTATACTGCTGAATGTTTGGAAATTAGTATATGCTTACTGGTTGCTTTTAGGCGGCTGTAATTCTTTCATCAAATCCAGGTCCCAACTGGTTGGAAGTTTTTGGTAACTTAATGGATGCTGGATTATGTTCAATTTGTGGTGAAGAAAGCTTTGGAACTGGTGAGCATTTGTTGTTGCATTAGGGACAATGTATCAATACTTTTAGTAATCTCAAACCTAGTTAAGTTATATCTCATGATTATTGTCTACTATGTGTTTGTGAATAGGTTCGGACCATATTCGTGAGAAAGATGGAATATGGGCAGTTCTGGCCTGGTTATCTATTCTTGCATATAAAAATAGGGATAAGCTTGGTGGAGACAAACTTGTGACAGTTGAAGACATAGTTGTTCAGCATTGGGCTACTTATGGGCGTCATTTCTATACTCGATATGACTATGAAGTATGCTATAATTGCACTTTTTACGTCGTATAATCCACCTCAAAAATAGCTTAACCTGATCAAAATTTTGTTTGTTGAAGAACGTGGATGCAGGTGCAGCAAAGGAACTGATGGCATATTTAGTCAAACTGCAGTCATCACTTTCTGAAGTCAATCAGTTAGTGAACTTTTTTACTTCAATATAATTTTTGTTGAGATTGTGTTCAGGTTCTTAATTGTATTTTCCCTTTTATTTAAAAGCTTTTCCCACCCTGTCTTGACATGATATGACATTTCTAAATTATAGGTGTCTGAAAATTTGTGTCTACTTTGTTTGAATGATATATATACTTTCTATGTTGCCTTTGTCCTTCTGAAATTCTGATCTTTATCATAGTTCAAATATGTTTTCAGTGAGCTTGCAGTTTCTTATATGAAATAACTTCGATCTGTCAGAGGTATCAATTTTTTTTGCTGTGTTATTCAAATGGAATGTCTAAGTGAGACGCAGTTAAATGGACGGATGAGTGGGAGTTTAACACACACCACATATATATATATACTTGAAGTTTTCTCTCCCATGTCTGAGGCTTCTTCAATATATTCACCTCCTGTATTACATGACTCACTAATTCCCCTTGCAATCTCTCATTCCCCAATATCCTTATTCTGCATTTTCTGAAAGATTTTTCGGGTTTTGTTTTTTTGGTAAAGGAGAGGGGCGGTTGTTTGGTAACTCTTTTTCCATGCATAAAATCGGAAATATGAATATGTAATCGTTAAATATACCTGACGATGTATTTCATAATCATTGTAGGGTAGAGTCATGCTCTGATGCCTATAACTAAATTTTTATGCTGTCCTTCTAGGATTATCAAGGGAGTAAGATCAGATGTGTCAAATGTCGTCCATGCTGATGAATTTGAATACAAAGATCCTGTGGATGGTTCCATTTCATCACACCAGGGCATCCGTTATTTGTTTGAGGACGGATCACGATTGGTTAGTCTACTTCTGCCATATTTCTTGCTATTAGTTAGAGAAGGAGCTTGTTTAGATTAACTTGAATCAAATCATTCATGAAAAAGTAAGCCCGTGTAATGCATGTTTTCATGTATTATATTATAATCTCATATACTCTTCATTCCAGTTTGCAAGCACTTAATTGGAGAAAGTTAACTTAGGTTAGGGTGGTTGTTTCCTTGGATTCAAATGGTTGGTTGAAATTGGACAAGATGTCTTTGAAGTTAAAACTAGACTGCATGTTTCTTTCAAGGGTCTAATTTTTCTTCGCCTATATGTCCTTTTCCAGATTTTCCGTCTCTCTGGAACTGGTTCAGAAGGAGCGACAATTCGTCTGTACATTGAGCAATACGAGAAGGATCCATCGAAAACCGGGAGACTTTCGCAAGAAGCGCTTGCTCCTCTTGTAAGATGTCTCTAAACCCTGCTATCTAAATGAAAATAAATATGATATCATTGCCAGCCTAGAACTCCTTTTTGACTGAATTCAATTTTACCAATTAATGCAGTGGAGGTTGCATTGAAACTTTCAAAGATGCAAGAATTCACTGGTCGATCTGCTCCAACAGTCATTACATAAATGCAAACGTACACCTTGGTTGATTCATTTGCCCAAAAAACAGAGAGCCTCGGTTGAACCTTATTTTTGAGGCATGTCTTCTCTTGTTTATTTATCCATATCTTTCTGAAATTCAATCCAACAATCTTGTGAACAGCGTACCTGAGTATGGTTAAGTATTTTGCATAAAGGCACACGAGTTGAAAACATTCTACTTAGTTAAATTTGACGTCGTTCCGTATAAGTTGAAGCTTTAGCTGATGCATGTTCTGAATTAGTCGTGTTGCTCAGTATTATATTTTGTTTGATGAAAGTAACGGCCATGTTTAAACTTTGAAGTCATATTTTCAAGCTGTCATGAGCACAAGTCAAAAGAAAAAAAAAAAATCTATCTCAAACGACTATCCAAGGGCTCCACAGCATGGTATTTCAGTTAGAGGTCCTTTCTGTGCATCAACCTTTCAATAAAAACGCTTATGTTATGAGTAAACGTTTAAAAGGAGAGTTCACATTGAAAGATTAGCGTATTAGATGGGTGAGTCGTTCACATTTGTAAATTCTATTCCATTTGTAATCGTTCACATTTGTAAATTCTATTCCATTTGTGAAGCTCTCCAATAGACTCGTGGCATATTCACATGTACATGTCAAATTTAATTTTTCAATCTAAATCTACTTATTCAAACATTATCTAAAGGTATTGAATTAGATTTACTCTTTTTTATGGGAATATGAATTTGAGTTAATTTTGATTTCTGATTGATTAATTTAAACTTTTTTTAAACTAAAATGGTCTATAGAAGCGTCATTTTCAATGAAAACTTCATTTATAATTCAGCGGTTTCAGTTATGAAACTAATAATAAGAAAAAAAAATTGTAAATTTATTTTTAATAATACCAGTAATTAAATAACCAACAAAATGTTTTTTATTTAGAATCATCTATATATAAAATAGGAAGATTAACTTGATTATTATGCATTTACGGTGTATTCTCATTTAATTATGACTTTTTTGGGTATTTTTTATTTTTATACTTTTAAAGGTTTCAAATTTTTCTTACAATCACCGAGCAGGATGAGGTTTGTGAATAAATCTGTGGTTATATCAATAATGAAATGTTCTGAACTTATATTAAAAACACAATTTTTATACTTGCTCTTCTATATTTTAATATATTGATGTCTAATTAACCAAGGATATGCATTTTTTTTATTTTATGTAACTCATCAAACCCTATTAACCAACACTTTTTTTGGGTAAATCTATTAAATAAATTTTGTTAAAGCAATGTAACTGACATCATATGAATAAAGCATGGTATAACTTTTATTCTTGAACTTTTTTCAATTATCAATCTAGTTTCTAAATTTTGATTTTAAACAACCCGAAGTCAAGAAATCAATATATAATAGTGGCGCACCAGGCTCAAGGAAATTCATTGCTATATCTAGTTAGGGTTCATAACCCTAGAGAACATAATACAAAGACGTTATACACAAGGAAACAATACAAAGAATAATCTATAAATAGACACAAGCTTTTACTGAAACTATAACAAGCCTAATAGATGATTGGGCCTATCTCATTTTTGGGCCTTCCTTGTATTGTCTCAACTCTCCCTTTTAAACTTGTGATGGGCAAAGCTACAAGCCCAAGTTTCTCATGAAGGTCTAGAATTTCAAATGAGATAGAGCTTTGGTGAAAAACATTTGCAACTTGCTCAGATGATAGGACACATTTGACTAAGATAGCATGGAAGTACTGTGTCTAAAATAATGACACATCTAGCTCAATATTTTTAGATCTGGCATAAAGCACAGGATTTGAAGCTAATGCTTTTGCACTAAGATTGTCACACCACGCCATTGGAGGAGTTCTCAAATGAAGTCAAAGTTCTTGAATAAAAGCTTGAATCCAGCAAGTTTAGTCACCAAGTTGCCAATGCCTGATACTCAAACTCAACACTGGAGCGAGCAACAACTTGTTATTTTTGGTTTACCATAAAATCAGTGATTCACTAAGAAAAACACAGTATCCACCCTATAGATCTTCTATCATTTAGACAAACCGCCTAATTAGCATCAGAGAAACCTTGTAAAGCCAAGTGAGTACATGGTTTGACATGCAAAGCCAAATCTATCGTTCCTTTCAGATAGCATAGAACTCATTTCAATGCTTGCCAATGAATTTCTATGGATGAACTCATAATTGACCAAGTTTATTTATAGAAACATGATATCAGGTCATGTATTGATTAAATACTACAATGCCCCAATTATCTTCTTGTACATTATTGGATTTTTGAGTGGTTTAGGATTTTTGAGTAGTTTACCTTCATTTTTTAGAGTATTGGTGAGTTACCACCATAGGAGTAGGTACAAGAGCTGAATTTTCCATTCCACTTCTTTTGATTATATATATTTGAAAGATATTTTTCTTGCTTTAGATATAATCCAGTCTCATCTCTGTATGCTTAACGCTTAAGAAATGATATAAGACTCCTAGATCTTTCAAGGCAAAAAGATTGTTCAGTTCTTTAATAAAACATCTCCATATATAAGTAAGTTGCAATTTCCAATAACAATTATGTCATCTACATATACTAGAACAAACATTACCAGTTTTCCTTGTCTCTAGAAAAATAAAGTTATGTTAGCCTTTAAGTGTAGAAAACCCTAGCCTATTAAAGTATAGCTTAATAGTTTGAACCAAACTCTAGGAGCCTGTCTCAGTCAAAATAGAGCCTTACTCAATAGATAGACATGATTAGGATATTTTCCGTTAATAAAACCTTCAGGTTGTCTTATTTAAACAAATCTTTCTTGTAGAAATCCATTCAAGAAGGCATTATTAATGTTTAATTGCCTTATCTGCCACCCAAATGTTACAGCAATGGTTAGAACAAATCTCATAGTAGCAGCCTTCAAAATAGAACTAAATGTTTCTTCAAAATCAATGCTCGGATGTTGTTAAAATCCTTGGCAACCAATCATGCTTTCCTAGCTTTAAGAGATCCATCCACATTAAGTTTAGTTTTGAAACCCCATTTACAATCTACTAGGTTT